>NC_056743.1:976919105-977051605 GCF_019279795.1 Protopterus annectens
AAGCCAGAGGTTTATTTCGCAACGTCCAGTTAATTGAAAGCACTACACGGTTATTCATTTGCACAATACCAATAAGCACAAAGAAAGTGCAGATATAAAGCAGAAGAGCATTAGCCAAATTGAGTGTTAATGCCAACAACTTATGAGTGTGTGTGTGTGTGTGTGTGTGTGTGTGTGTGTGTGTGTGTGTGTGTGTGTGTGTGTGTGTGTGTGTGTGTGTGTGTGTGTGTGTATGTATGTGTGTAAACCTATTTGCAAGACCCTTTGCTGGTATGTGTTAATATGGCAGATGGATTTCGAAAACCACAACCACTTGTGTCTGACCAGAATACTGTGGAGAACTGGAGAATATTTGCACAGGAGTACAATATTTTTATACAAACAGCTTATGCAGATAGAGATGCACACACAAGGGCATTTATTTTGCTAAATCTAGCAGGATGTGAGGCTATAGAAAGAGAGCGATCATTTGTATATGCACCAGCATTGTATGAAGGTGAAGGTGCAGACCACCATATTGTTGTGCAAGCTGAATCCAGAGAAGACCCAGAGGGTTTAAAGCATACGTTCAGAGAAATGTGTAACCCCCAGACGAACATTACATTAGAGAGGCATTTGTTCTACACAATAAATCAGAAGCCAGGGAAAACATTTGCAGCTTACATAACTGACTTCAGGAACAAAGCCAAAATGTGTCAGCTTGGTGACTTGAAAGATAAGCGGATAAAGGATAGACCTGTATGTGGTACTAACAGTGCTGCAATGAGGAATATTTTGCTTTGTGACAGTGATCTGATATTAAGCAAAGCAACAGAAATTTGTCAGATCCATGAGGTGACAGAAAGGCACAAGAACATGCTTACAAGTGACAAAAGCATGGTTTCAGTAAGCCCCAGAGTAAATGTAGACAGTATGCAACACGTGGCAAGCAGAAACAGGCCTAAGCAAAGAGCAACCATAGGAATTCCAAAGAATGTGCCAAGTTTTCCAGAAAGTTCCAGAAGTGCAAGTGCCACCACCATCTCAGAGCCATACAAGCACGAGTCAGCAAACCAAAGTCTAGCTTTATTGTTAACTGTTGAAATTGTAGTGCAATGAGTCTAAAAAGAGAAAAATGTTTAGCATATGGTCAGCAGTGCCATAAGTGTAAGAAATGAAACCACTTTCAGAAGTTTTGCAAATCAAGTAAGCCTCGCACAGTTGTAAAGAAAGGTCATACAAGAAATCAAGCAGAGCCAAAACAATCGGCTTTCTATTTAGTTGGTATATCAGTACTAGGAGAAAGAGTTGACTCAGTAAACTTATTGACAAGGAGTGAAGTGTTTTGCACAGTTCGGATCAATGGGAAATCCACAGAGCTCAAAGTAGACACTGGATCAAAGTGCAATGTTATATCAGCAGATGCATTTGCAAAAGTGAGAACCAACAAACAACTCAATGTAACCAGCAGTACATGAGACTTGTGTATGGAGGTGAAGAAATTCAAACCAAAGGTTCAGTAATACTTCCATGTTATTTGGCTGAGAACTGTTACAACTTATTATTCTATGTAGTCCCAATGACCAGTGCAATCTTTACTAGGTCTAAGACAGTTTGAGAATTAATCTGCTTTCTTTTGCTAAAGAAGTTCATCATCCGAGTGCAGTTCCAAGTTCGAGTTTTGCAGAAGCCATTTTCTCAGAGTATGCTGAAGTTTTCGATAAGTTGGGCAAGCTTCCAGTTATGTATTCTATGAAATTAGACCTAGAGGTCACTCCACTGGTCAGACCAGGAAGAAGAGTTCCCATAGCTATGCAATTTAAAGTCAAAGTTGGATAAGATGATGCAGCAAGGTGTGATTTGTCCAGTCACAGAACTAACTGAATGGATGTCATCAATGGTAGCCGCTCACAAGAAAGGCTCAGATGAAATCAGAATATGCACTGAACCTAGAGATTTGAACAAAGCATTAGAGAGGCCATATCATCCAATGCGCACAGTTGAGGAAGTCACAGCTCTAATACCAAATGCCACTGTACTTTCTGTTTTGGATGCAGAGTTCATTTTGGCAAGTGATGCTTGATCGCAAATTCGCATTTCTAACTACCTTTTAGTACCCTGTTTTGCAGACACAGATTTCCAAGGATGCCATTTGGAATAAATTCGGCAAGTGAGGTTTTTCAGCGTGCAATGGAACACATTTTTTCAGGTTATCTTTGTGCCATAATAGTAGACAATCTACTAGCTGGAGGCAGTGGCGAAGCAGAGCATGACAGAAACCTGAAGAAAGTTCTAGATAAAGCATGTGAAGAAAATTTGAAGCTCAATCCTCTGAAGTGCAAATTCAGACTTCCAAAAGTAACCTACATATGACATTTGTTTACAAATACAGGCTTAAAATCTGACCCAGCCAACCAAACAGCTATTTTTAGAGATGTCAGTACCAGATATGTGCAGAATTTACAGCGTTTTCTGGGCATGGTCAACTATTTGGGCATGTTTATACCAGATTTCAGTGAACTGACAGCTAAGAGAGCCAACACAAAAAATGTTGTATGGTCATGGTTACATCATCATCAGAAGGTGTTTGATGACCTTAAGCAGAAAATTGCAACCCCCCCCCCACATTAAGGTATTATAATGTGAATAAACCAATTGTCCTATCCTGTGATGCTTCTAATTTTGGTCTTGGTGCAGTTATTCCACAAGAGGGCAGACCAGTAGCCTATATATCTAGGACAATTACTCAAAACTGAGATGCATTATGCTCAAAGTGAGAAAGAGCTTCTAGCAACAGTTTTTGCATGTTCCACGTTTCATGATTATATTTATGGTAGAGCTATTCAAATTTAAACTGATCATCAGCCTCTAGTTACTATTGTAAAGAAACCTATACATTCTCCTCCAGCGAGATAAAGAATGATGCTCATATTGCAAAAGTACAACTTCAAAATGGTCTACACTAAAGGTAAATTGCTTTATCTGGCTTATAAGTAAAACAGAACAGCTCAATGCTGAAAATTTTGACTTGGATGTAATGTCAGTGTGTAATGTTTCCACCACTAGACTTGAGTTGAGAGATCACACTGTGGACTGATCAAATTTCACAAAAGCTCAATCACTACATCAATGTTGGATGGCCATCAAAACAATCTAGTGCATCACCTGAGGTGCAATTATATTTTCCTTACAGAGATGAATTGTTGATGGAAGATGGTATTATTTTCAAAGGTCCTAAAATTGTTGTTTCTGCTTCATTACAGCATGAATATATTCAGATTTTGCATCATGGCCAACCAGATTTATTATCTACTAAGAGAAGGGCAAGAGAACTAGTATTTTGGCCTTCATTATCAAAAGACATTGACAGCATTCTTTCTTCTTGTTCGATATATTAATAGTGCCAGAGCACATTTGCAAAAGAAACCACTTTAGCTAAATCCAATACCTGAACTACCTTAGTATACTGTTGCAATTGATATCTTTGAATGGAATAATCAACACTATTTGGTTTTGGTAGACTCTTACTCGAACTGATTTGAGATTGATCTGCTACCAAACTTAAGCTCAACAGCTGTTATCACAAGCTTAAATGTCATTTTTCAGTTCATGGTAGTCCTCACAAACTTTATACTGATAATGGTACTCAATTTACTAGCCAGTTGTTTCAGAAATTTGTGAGAAAATGGGACTTTATACAAGTCGCTAGTAGTCCTGAATAACCTCAAGCCAGTGGTCTAGCTGAACGTGCAGTTCAGAGTGCTAAGCAATTACCTGAAAAGTCAAAGCGTGACAATACTGATGTATTCTTGACTTTAATTAATCTCCGAATCATACCTCGTGACGATATTCTTGGCTCACCTGCTCAAAGACTACTTTCCAGACAAACTAGAACTACACTACCTATTATATCAAGTTTGTTGAGGCCTAACTGTAACAATAAAACCATCACGGGCGCCACGCGGCAAGAAAGACTGAGGAAAATGGCGTCGGCTGATGCCTTTATACCCGAAGACCAGCAGAGATGACGTCGGGTGAAGTGCGACACCAGCCGAGGCCAGACCCAGACTTTGGAATCCGGCCGACCGAAGGGCTGCCTGACGACAGGACAACCCATTTGTTATGACTGCAGATGCATCCTTGAAGGACATCCAACAAGTCTCAATTGTTGAATAAGCGTAATATCCAGAAATCTAGTTATAACAGATTGAGCAGATTACTTTGTTTATTGAGGGAAGGAGAGATGGTATGAATCCAGACGACAAGAAGGTTTGATCGAATAGGACAGATAACGGGCATCTGTACCGAGCAGAGATCTTATTGGGTAAGCTCAGAGGGTGTAGAGTATAGAAGGAACCGCAGACATCTTCTTCCTGTACCAGAATCATCATCATTGCAATCACAGCATTATATCTGTGATTCAGACTAAATCAAAGACTGGGTCAGACATAGTTTCCAGATAAGTATGTGTCCGAATTACTCTCTGGAACAGAATCAGACTTTTGAACATTCCACACATCAACCATGTTGCAGAGACTGTTCCAGTTGCTAAAACTGATTCTCACTTTTATGTCACACGATATGGACGAGTTTCCTAAGCCTAGTGTGAAATACACAGCAACGTGAACTTGACTGTATATACATGTGTATTTAATATTGTATAATGCATGTCTCTAGATAATTTGTGATCTCTGCAAGCTAAATATCTCATGACAAATTGCATGATCTATTTCTCAAACAGGGAGGATGTAGATCAGAGTGTAGCATGTGTGCACTATGTCTTTAAGGAAGCATGCGAGGCTGGGCATGCATGCATACAATACAGACACATGCAATCCTGTAGCGCCATTTTGAAGCAGAAACAACAATTTTAGGACCTTTAAAAATAATACCATCTTCCATCAACAATTCATCTCTGTATGATCACAGCAGTCTGTATACACATTAGTCATAGTCAAATAATATTTGTAGTAATGTGTTTGCATAGAATAAAGGAGCTTAAACAGAACCCATGAAGGCTCATTTATTCGTGTACCAACATGAAAGCAACAAATATAATCATAATTTAGCCTAAAGAGTATATCAAACTTTTTTTTTTTTTACACCTTTTTAAAAACTTGATAGTGCATAAGGGCTGGATTGCACCACCTCCACTGCCTCCTGTCGTTCTTCACCACATCATCAGGTCCTCATGCAAAAGGGCAGAAGCATCACCTACCCGGAAATATGACTTCACTGGGGACTGATGCAGTCTGGCTTTAACTAGCTCTGGGATCGCATGGTGACACAGCCACAATCAGAAAACAATCACTTATGTCCAGCTCTTTACTCCGGTTATCAAAGCTTAAATTAAAAAGCTCTTTATTCAGTCAAACTTTTTCTCTATTACAGTTCCACAAAAGCAGCATGTCAGAACACCATACTTCCCTCTTTTTCACTGTGGCAGCAACAACTCTGCTTCTTTAGGCGTGGCACCCCCTTCTCAATAATGATGCCTGCACTCTTCAGTGGCAGCCATGAGTACAACTCCATCCACATTCCTCCTTCTAAGTGGTATTCTCCAGACATTCAAACCCTCCCACCCCAGTAATTCTTCTCATGTTGGACTCTATTACCGAATCTTGGTTATAAGCAACAAATACAGAAACGCTGTTATAGCTTCACAGGTTTATACTAGGCCAACAACCACCAAGGACTTTACAAGGCTACCTGTGCAACCCAACCCAGTTTTGCCCCAGGGATCCCTGAACACCTATATGGTGGGGTATGTTATTAAACAGGTAGCTAGGGGTTATGTTAGCTGGAATTAATTTACACTAAAAAAAACTTTCTACCAGGTGTTCCCAGTGGAGTAAACATAGAAAATACTCCCCAAATCTTTTAAAAGTTAGTAAATAATGTAAAACAATCCAATCCAGAATATGTTGAATTTAGTAAGCATAGAGTTACTAACAGAAACACCAAATTCAACACATCTTTTAGTGTCTTCCAATATGGAGGGCATAAACTTTCAATAACAATTTTCCAGCATGGGGCAGCAACGTATGCCCAATCTACAGATGTCAAATACACACAAAGGAAAATATCTCTTAATTTGTCTGTCCTAAGAAATAAATAAAACATCCATTACTACTACACTACCCCTTTACCATCAGACAAACAAATAGTGTCTCCAATATACATTGCCAATGTTGCCATCATAATTTGATGGCAGAGTCCAAAGAGCCACAGTCAAACATGGAAAAAATTATACAGAACAACTGTTACTAACCCATTTAAACCACATTCCTAGCCTGTTTCAAGTTACTGGTACTACCAGTATTAACAATTCTCCCTTTAAGATAGGGAAGAAACTGTCATCCGAATTCTTCATATTTCATCCATAACTTTGCCCACTAGGTCACTTTTGAGTAGGGGATTCTAAAATTTGACCCAGCTTTCAGATTAATCACCAATAGCTATGGTAATGGATGGCAATCTTAAAACAGTTTCTTTTATAGAAATGTCACTGCTCAGAGACCAAGCTGTGAATGATAAACATTATTGGTTAACAAGGAACATTCTTCCATCAAATAATCTAACAACCTGATTATACTTCCCATAGCACTTTCTGAACATACCCCCTTAATATTAATGCAGAAAGCAGTGTAGAATGGACCAAAAGCTTTACACTGTAAAGGACAAGTGTTTGCTCAAGAAATAGTTTTTTCACGGCTGGTAGCCTGGACACCCTGCAATCCAGAACAGTTTGTAAGGAATCTGGAAAACTAAGGCTAATTTAAATCTGGTAGTAAAACAATTTGAACTAAATATTAGGAAAAAAATAAAATCATTTACTTACAGCTTTTACTGATCAGAAAATATTTATACTTTTTTAGCTTATGCTTTTTAAGTTTATTTTTAAGAAAATGCTTTAGAATGCAAGATGAGTATAAGCTGCTAGAGGAGAGACATTCCACACCACGTAGGTGTTGAGTTAATGCAGAAAAAGGTTTTGAATTTAAGCAGAGTTAAAAATAATCCAGTGTTAACTCAACAAAACCCACTGCTTTAAACACAAGTGGAAACTTTCTGCTAAAACTAAATAACTGTAACGTCTGAAGTGAAACAAATTAGTATTAAAATTAGTATCCATTCCTGACCAATCTCCTAATGTTAAATGACAAAAAAACAAGTTGTTCAAGAATAGGCCTAACCATAAATATATATAAAAGGAAATAGTACTGAGGCTTCTCTCAATTTGTACTCCCAGATGTTTAATAAATTCTACAGTTTGCACCAGTTCTAAAGTCATCAGCACATTTGGCTAAATAAAATTCTGCACAGCTAGGGAATAATGCATTCGAACAGAAATTAATTTACTATATGGCAATACATTATGTACTTTCTACTTGTACTGCAGCTCTCTATAATTCTTATCAGATGACAGAATAAACAGGAATGCAGATGGTTGAATTACAAACTACAAATGAAGCTCTGAAAGCACACCTGCAATGTGAACTACTCACCGAGGTTCCATGTTATGTTATCTTATCAGTGGGTCACACGTTTACTATGCTGTATCAACTCTGTACATACCCAACATTCAGATGGTCAACCAGGGCTTCAGTCAGGCGTGTAGCTGCAGTTACTGCTTCTCTTCTTCTTTGTTCTAAAGAGGTACAACAATGCATTTTATTTACACAAGAAGTAACTCACTTAAAAATATTCCAGGCACTTTGTTAAAAACCTTAAAACTTCAGTGAAAGAACAAAACTGAAGCTCTTCAGCTCACCAAGTTATAAAGTTCCAGCACCATTATTTAACACCCCTTCCTTAAATAAGATACAGTTACGTTTGACTTAAACATACACACTATAACATTTAATGCTTCAAAGTGAATATCTTGAAACTAATGAAAAAAAATTATAGTATGTGATAAATATATAAAATCACAAATACTTCATAAGCTCATTATTCGTGCCGCTAGGCGGTAAAGTTTCAAACACAAAAATAAAACATCTCTTTCTATAATAAATCTGCAACATTAACAAAGCAGGACATTCACACTCAAATATAATAAAATATTTAACTAACTCTAGGTTCCAATTATGGCACTACTTAAAAAAATGCAGGACCACAGTCCTTGTAAAAACACCATTTCAAATGCCTCTAATATGTTCCTGCACTCGCTCACCTTGTGTGTGGTCTGCCCAATATAAAGTGTTTTATATGGACACAAGTCAATACATCATCTCTCCTCCAGATAACAGTTTCTATTACTAATTACTCTAAGGTGATGGCCATTTATATTTTTTTCTGAACTGTGCAGTAAGGACCTATCAAACACCCTTTACATTTTTTTCTCCACTTGCCCCCCCATTCCCTTAATGAATGCATAACTCACCATTCCCCTAATGAATGCATAACTCAAATCACTTTTTTGAGAGATATTATTGGAAGAAATTTTCAGTTTCAGAAACTTCAAACACTCCTCTAACTTTGCTATATACCAACAATTCTTCACAATACATGATACAACATCAACAAAAGGGGCATAATGCGTTACAAAATATACATCTTCACTATTCAACTTAGTTAATACCCATGCATTTAAATTTCTATTCCTCACATCACATCTTAATTTGAATGTCTGTAAAGAAATAGGCAACTGCTTATAATCATAAACACGTATCCCTAACATATATACAATTTCATCTAACACTTACTGAAAATTCTCATTTTCCACATAGAAAAGTTCTTGCCCTACAAAAAAGGGGGGGGGGGGAGAGTAAGAGAGTAATACACTACTATGGTGCATGGAACAACATAGGAGTAATAAACATACATAGAGGTCTATCCCCTATAAAAAGGGCAATTTTGAGATCTTTGCTGATGAGAAGGGCATAACATTCAAGGCAATGAAGATGAAGTGGGCTTATAAGTAGCAGCAGCTTTCTGCAGAAATAGTAGTACGGGGGGGGGGGTACTTACTTTTCTGTTAACCAGGTAGGTGTGTTAGTTCTAAGATCCATCTCAGCCATGGCAATACACAATGAGTAACAAAAGCAAACCGTAAATATCAAGACTACAGATTCTTATGCACTCACTTTCAAATCATGACCTATTAAAAGGTTGGTATGCACCACATTTGCAACTTGTTACATCATCAGATGTAGTACGCTGGAAACAGCCAGTTATAAGGCAGCATTACAGGTGGTTATTTGAGGATAATGAGTTTTAACTATCAAAGAAATTATCACCAAGGTATGGGAAGACACTTGAGAGATATTCTTAGGGATATTTGTTATGAGCAATTCAACGAATAATCCATTATTGCTTTAAGGTTTAGGCTTAGAAAATGTGGATTATATAAATTCACGTACATTCTAAAACAAGTCAGGTTCTAGTTTCAGTCCAAATATGTCAAAATTAAAAGCAAACAAAACATTTATAATAAAGTTATGTCTGTTTCGTTAAGGACACCATAAATGGTGTCTTAAGATATTTTACTACTACATGGTTGTGGGATACAGATATCAGCAATCAGGAATGTTTGCTGATAGTTAAGGAAGACCAACAGACAGCTAGGGTTTCCTCATCTTACAGTGTTTCAATTTACAAGTTTAGTAGTAGCTCTGGGGAGTAACCATGATGCTTTTCAAAAAGAACCCAGAGTCCAGTCCCATATCATTCCACAACTTTAACAAAAGTCTTTACACAGGTTTTGCATCCACCAGAATACCAGCTTTAATACAACCTAATTTATTCATTATGCTCCATGCATGCATAAGGCAAATGCTACATACTTTCTGCAGTAGAACAGATAGATAAGTAGAATTATTGCGTGTTCCTTTAGCCTCCATTCACCTGCTGTGTGACTAAGAGCAAGTCACACATTCATGGCAGTAAACCCAGGCTGAGCTTGACAACAGTCCTCCTACAAAGGCTTGTTGTCAAGGCACCAAGGAAATAAAAGTGTTCACCATTTTTGGATGTTTTGCCATCATTTAGATTTTACACTAAAGTTGTGCATTATTAAATAAAAATGTTTTGAAATTAAATTTTCAAGGTAAATCAAACCAGTCACTTGACTGTTTGGAAGTACAGTAAAAAAATAAGTAAAGGAAGAGAAAAAAGAAAAAGTCTCTCGTCAACCCACGTTTCTCTTGTCAAATTACCATTACTACACCTCAGACCATAGTCCCATCCACTGCTTATACTTTTAATATTTTTTCAGAATGCAATGACATTGTTTGTTTTCATTGTATCTTATGTTCTTTGTGTAACATCTGATCTGCTGTTAAATTGTCTTTTACCTTAAAGCATTTGTATTTATTATTTGATGTACAGTGGATATAAAAGTTTACACACCCCTGTTAAAATGCCAGGTTTTGTGATATAAAAAACGAGACCACAATAAACCATTTCAAAACTTTTCCCACCTTTCATGTGACCTATAACCTGTACAATTCAATTGAAGAAACAAACAAATCTGTTATGGGAAAAAAATAAAAAACGTGCAATAAGCTGGTTGCATAAGTGTGCACACCCTTAAAATAGAAGTTATGTACTCACCATAACGTTCCATCTGAGTAGATACTTTATTTGTCTGCAACCTGTAGGGATTCGGATCCGACCTCGGATCCGACCAGCAGCTTTCCAAGCTTCAAGATCCGAGCTCCTAGCTCCTCCCCCTACCCATAATCCCTTGCTACCAACCACATTACCTCAGATCGGTTATTTTGCCCTATAAGCTAAAGACGGAGAGAATTCTCCACAGGACAATATTTTACAGAGGTTCGGGGGATGGCAGGGGGGGTCAGTTGCAGACAAATGAAGTATCTACTCAGATGGAACGTTATGGTGAGTACATAACTTCTATATCTGAAGTAGTTACTTCATTTGATCTGCAACCTGTGGGACAGTGTCCCCAGCTTACCTAAAGGCCCTGGGTGGACCCTACGGAAGGATATTCCAAAGCACCGCGGAGCCAAAGGAAGCCCTGCTTCTGGAGATCATGTCCAGTTTGTAATGAGAAATGAACGTATGGGAAGAGGACCAGGTAGCCGCTGAACAAATATCGTCAACTGGAACTCTAGACCAAAACGCTGTTGAGGTAGCCACAGACCTGGTAGAGTGTGCCCGGATGGCAACCGGAGCTGGTCTCCCAATTGAAATGTATGCCTGCCTGATACATTAAGAAATCCAATTCGCTACTGTCACCTTAGAAATTGGTTTGCCCATGGCTGATTTAGCATAAGAAACAAACAACTGGTCTGACTTGCGGAAATCTTTAGTCCTGTGCAAGTAAAAACGCAGTTGCCTGTGTACATCCAATTTGTGCAATGTGTATTCACCTTTGTTTTGGAAGCTAGGGAAGAAAACAGGGAGGTTAATGGATTGATTAATGTTAGATTCTGTGGCTACCTTAGGGAGAAAGGAAGGATTAGTCCTGAGGGCCACCCTATCTTTGTGAAAAATAAGGTATGGATACTTAATGCACAAGGCTTGTAGCTCTGATACCCGCTTGGCGGTGGTAATTGCTACCAAGAAGGCCGTCTTCCAAGATAAGAACTTTAATGGCGCAGAGGCCGCAGGTTCGAAAGGTGGTCCCGTTAGTGCTTGTAATACCAGGGTAAGATCCCATGGAGGCATGGCCGGTTTAATGGGAGGCTTTAAGAGGAACACGCCTTTTAGAAAGGCTTTGCATATTTTAACTGAAGCCAAAGAACTTATGCCATCTCCTACATGATAATGGGAGATGGCAGCAAGTTGAACTTTAATGGTGGACGCGCTAGCTCCCTGCTCAAAAAGGAGGGATAGAAAGTCCAAAATGTTGGGAATAGGAACCGTAAAGGGGTCTAATCCCTTATCCTTTGCCCAGATGGAAAAACGTTTCCATTTACTGTTGTAGAGTTTTCTGGTGGATGGCTTATGAGCTGCCACGAGAATAGCCTTGACTGGGGAAGAGATACCGGGAGTTCTTGCCATTAATGGAACTGGATCAGCCAGGCTGTGAGCCGGAGGCTGACCAGGTTTGGAGTGTGGCATCTCGTCGGATGCGAGATTAGGTCTGGTTTGGGATCCAGAATCCAAGGGAGAGCCACACTGAGACTGCAGAAAGGGGAACCAGACTTGTCGAGGCCAGAAGGGAGCAATGAGAATCACTTTGCTTCCCAACCGACAGGCTTTCTGGATGAATTTCATCATCAGAGGAAGAGGAGGAAGACCGGGCGGCCAAGCATGAACCAGGGCGTCCCTGGGGGATTCCCCTTTGGGGGGAACTATCGCGAAGTACTCGCTGCATTTTGCGTTTAAGGGAAAAGAAAAAGGTCGCAGCGAGGTTGACCCCATTTGTGGAATATTTGTTTCGCGACCGAGGGATTCAGAGACCACTCGTAAGGGCTGAGAAACACCCGATTTAGGCTGTCTGCTAATATGTTGGTCCGTCCCGGAATGTGCGTTGCTATCAGAAAGAGGTTGGTGGAAATCGCCCATTCCCACACTCTCATGGCTTCTCGACACAGGGGGTAAGACCTGGTCCCTCCCTGTTTGTTGATGTACCATACCACGGACATGTTGTCCATGTGGATTGCAATAGTCCCCAGAGGTAGAAGGTGATGGAGAGCTTGCAACGCCAATAGCACTGCCCTCATCTCTAGGACATTGATATGCAATGCAGTCTCTAGAGGAGTCCACGTTCCTTGGACTGACTTCCCTGCATAATGCCCGCCCCACCCGAGGCAGGAAGCGTCCGTGGTCAACGTGGCTTCGACTGGGGGAATCACAAAGGGTCTCCCTTCTTTGAGATCTTCTGCCTGCAGCCACCAAAGTAGGGAGTCCCTGCATGCCCTGCTCAGGGGAATCGGCATGTCCAAAGGGTGGGTCAACAGAGACCATTGGACCTGGAGAGTCCACTGTAATACACGCATCCGCAGACGGGCATGGAGAGAAAGGCCAATTGCCGCCGACATAGATCCTAACGCCCTCAGGACTAATTCTGTTGGAGGGGTTGGGATCTGAAGAATATCCCAGACTTGGCGGTACAAACTGTTTATTCTGGTTGGTGTGAGGACCACCTCTGGAGATTCGAGTATCCAACCTGGCCCCTATGAAATCTAGGGCTTGAGATGGGCACAGGCAGGACTTCTTCAAATTGACTGAAATGCCCAAATGAGCAAACAGAGATAGGGCATAGTCTCTCGCTGTAACCAGAAGATGCTTGTTGGGGGCGGTGAGGAGCCAATCGTCCAGGTAAGGGAACACCTGAATGCCCTGGAGTCTCAGGTGGGCTGCTACCACTGCCATGACTTTGGTAAACACTCTGGGGGCTGAGGTTAGGCCAAATGGAAGAACCCTGAACTGATAATGACTGGCTCCTAGCCGGAAGCGGAGAAATCTCCTGGACCGTCTGTCCATTAGTATATGGTAGTACGCGTCCTTGAGATCCAACGAGCACATCCAGTCGTTCTCCTGCAGAAGGGGGAGAATAGATTGGAGATTGACCATCCGGAACTTTTCCTTGGGTATGAACAGGTTCAGGGACGAAAGGTCTAGAATGGATCTGAGGTCCCCCGTTTTCTTTGGCACCAAGAAGAACCTGGAGTAATAACCCGATCCGGACTGATCTGGGGGGATGGACTGAATGGCTCTTTTTCTTAGCAACTCTGAAATTTCTTGAGTTGCGGACTCCCTTTGATGGGGTGGAACATCGGGGAGATGTTTGGGCTTGGGGGGGGGGGTTGCAAGAATGGAATTGTGTAACCTCTGGATATTATCTGGAGCACCCATCGATCGTTTGTAATTGACTCCCAGCTTGATAGGTGCTCCGATAGTCGCCCCCCGACTGCCTCCAGAGAGGGACAGTCGGGCAAGCCCTCAGGGCTGTTGCGCGGGTCCCTCCGAGAAGGGTTCTCAGGACCCGAAGTTACGCGGGCCCCCTCTGCCTCTGGGCCGGCATCCACCTTGTCCTCCTCTGCCTCTAGAGGACGAGTTGTCCGCAGCAGGACGGGATTGCTGAGATTTCCGGAACCACAGCTTCTTTTGCCCCCTCTGATTCCTGGAGAAGGATCTTTGGGGGTTCGAGAAGCGGACTCCGACGGCCAACAGCGTCTTCCCATCCTTCTCGCTTTGGACTAGCGTGTCGCGAACCGATGAGCCAAATAAGGCCGAACCATCGTAAGGGGCATTCGCGAAGGACGCCTTGAAGGGATCCGTGAAATCGCAGAGGCGGAGTCAGGTGTGCCGTCGCAAAACTACTCCTGCTCCGCTAGCTCTAGCGGCTCCTTCCGTGGCATGAGAAAGAAGCCGCATAGATGTGTTTGATATGGACTTTAGAGTGGCCATTCGGGTCTCAAAAACCTTTTTGTCTGAGACCGAAATGGACTCCGGAGGGTCTGCAGCGTATTCCTTAATTAAGTCACTCTGTAGCCTGATAGTGTGTGCCATGTAGTTCAGCGACCTTATAGCAAAGGTTGCTGAAGCAAACATCCGTTTCCCAATACGGTCCAAAGCCCGGGACTCCTTGTCCAGCGGATGGACCGAAGAACTTTCTTGGGCAAGTTCTTTCTTAGTGGCCGCCGCCACCAACATAGCATCCACTGGTGCGCCTTTGGACAACGAAGGTCTATCCGAGGGAGGGCTGAGGACCTTATCCGGGCGTCTAGGGATAGGCTCCATGGTGTCGGGCTCCTTCCAAGCCCTGGTGGTAATTAGGTCCACCAAGGGGTCGGCTGGGGGGGACACCCAGGAGGTAGATGGGCCTGCCTCAAAGGCCTCCAGAAATACGGACTCGTCCATGGAGGGCTTTTGGGCCGACCACCCCCCTTTTATACGCATCTCCTCCATGATGTCTCCAAATGAGACATCTTCAGGGGGTGACCTTGGGGAACCCTCCGTATCCCCCAAATCCGTATCCGTGGTAATGGACTCGGGGGAGTCCAGGTGCCTCCTTTTGCACTGGTGCTTCCGAGGCACCTCTTCGGCGGGACTGTCCGAAGAGGGCTCATCCACCGGTTGGTGTTCCTCCCTGGGAACTAACTGGAGGCTTTGGGCAGGCTGTCCCGATGGACGGATGAGCGAAGACAGACCCTGATACAGTGGGGGCACGGACGGAGACCTGGATGACCTCGACAGTACCCTCTCCACTACCTCAAAGGCCGAGGGAGATTCACCATTCCCAGCCTGAGAAAGTAACCTCCTCGGCTCCGAGGTAAGGATCGGGGTCGGAGCCGAAGCAATCGGATCCGAGGCAGTGGTGCGCTCCGGCCCCATCGGCGCCGAAGACACAACCGCTCCCTCGGATCCGATGCCCAACCCTCGGCCCCGAGAGCTTGTATCCAACAAGCTCGAAGGCATAGTCGGCGCCGACGTATCCCCGGATCCGAAAGGGCCTGGATCCGAAAACTCCGAGACCCGATAACGGGTCGGAGAAGGAGCTATCGGGGCAAACATGGGGGCTGCACTCCCTCCTAAAAGGGGGGGGGGGGAGGCAAGAGCATCCCCATCTGCATCTGGGTCTGCAAAAATCTTCGCATCATCCGATCCATGTCTGCTTCGGAGATGCTTCTGGTAGACCGCAAAGAGGTAGTCGAAGCAGGCCGGGAAGGCCGCCTCGAAGACCTCGAGGGAGACCTATCCTCCTCCTCCGGCTCCGGGGAAAAGGAAGGAGAACGGAGCCGAGAAGACAAGGATCCGGAGACCCTCTCAGGAGATTTCAGAATCTTTTCAGGCGGAGCCGAGGGAGGAGACTCTGCCCGCCTCTTAGAAATATGACTCTCTCTCTCTCTCTGTGTTTCTTCTTCTCCCTGTGGGAAGAAGAACCAGACTCCACAGAGCTAGTACCCAATAAGGGAGGTTGAGTCCTGGGTACAGCTGAGGGAGTAGCCGGCGCTGAAGCTACCGGAGTAGCCTGGATCTGGCTAGGAGAGGAAGAAGAAGCTGATTCCTGAGGGAGTTTTCCCGCCAGGATCAGCTTGTTCTTCCTGTCCCTAAGTGCCCGAGGATTAAAGGCCGCACAAATCTGGCAGGCCTCTGACAAATGTGCTGCCCCCAGACACAAAACACACTGAGTGTGGCCATCAGCTGGGGAAAGCTTATGGCCACACTCAGTACACTTAGAAAATATAGCTTTTACTTCAGCCATAACTCTCTCACACACACACCCAAACACTAAGAGGGGGAGGGGAGAGACAAAACTAAAGAGAAAGTTTTTTTTTTTTTTTTTTTAAAACGTGGGTATGATTAGATAAACGCTAAAAACAACACACACACAATTTAAACTAGAAACTAGCTTTTAGAAAAGGAACAATCTCACCAGGCCAGGAGCTCTTCATTAAGAAGCAACTGTCTTTAGCCGCGGCAAAAAACGATCTGAGGTAATGTGGTTGGGTAGCAAGGGATTATGGGTAGGGGGAGGAGCTAGGAGCTCAGATCTTGAAGCTTGGAAAGCTGCCGGTCGGATCCGAATCCCCACAGGTTGCAGATCAAATGAAGTAACTACTTCAGATCTAATACTTTGTTGAAGCACCTTTTGATTTAATTACAGCATTGTCTTCTTGGGTAGTAGTCTATCAGCATGGCACATCTTGACTTGGACTCTTCCTTGCAAAAGTGCTCCAAATCTGTCAGATTGCAAGGGTATCCCTTGTGCACAGCCCTCTTCTGGTCATCCCACAGATTTTCTATTGGATTTGGGTCTGGGCTCCGGCTGTGCCATTCCAAAACTTTAATTTTCTTCTGGTAAAGCCATTCTTTTGTTGATTTGGATGTATGCTTGGGGTTATTGTCATGTTGAAAGGTGAAATTCCTCTTCATCTTCAGCTTTCTAGCAGATGCCTGAAGGTTCAGGACCAAAAGTGACTGGTATTTGGAACTGTTCATAATCCCCTTCCACCTTGACTAAAGCCTCAGTTCCTGCTGAAGAAAAGCAACCCCAAAACAGGATATTGCCACCACCATGCTTCACTGTGGGGATGGTGTTTTTTTGGTGATGCGAACTGTTGTTTTTCCACCAAACGTACCTTTTGGAATTGTGGCCAAAAGTTCAGCCTTTGTCTCATCAGACCATAACACATTTTCCCACATGCTTTTGGGAGACAATGTATTGTTTTGCAATTTTTCGCTAGGCCTGCATATTTTTCTGTGTAAGAAAAGGCTTCCGTCTTGCAATCCTACCCCATAGCCCAGAGATATGCAGAATACAGAAGCTTGTTGTCCCATGTAGTACACAACCAGTACTTGCCAGAAAGTCCTGCAGCTCCTTCAGTGTTGCTGTATTGGCAGCCTCCCTGACCAGTTTTCGTCTAGTCTTTTCAACAATTTTGGTGGAACGTCTAGTTCTTTGCAACGTCACTGTTGTCCTACATTTTCTCCACTTTTTGAGGACTGTCTTCACTGTGTTCCATGGTATATCCAATGCTGTGGAAAAGTTTTTGTACCCTTCTCTTGACTGATGTCTTTCAACAATGAGATCCCTGTGATGCTTTGTAAGCTCTCTGTGACCCCATGGCTTTTGCTGTAGCAGGCAACTGAGTAAATGTCAGGAAAATCCTACTAGGACAGCTGAACTTTATTTGGGATTAATCAGTCTCTAATTGATGGCAGATGTGTATCCAAGAAGACTGAATGCTGTAATTAAAAGGTGCTTCAACAAAGTATTAGTTTTAAGGATGTGCACACATACAAACAGCTTACTGTACATATTTTATTTTTTATATTTTTCCTGTAACAGATTTGTTTGTTTTTCAATTGAATTGTACAGGTTATAGGTCACATTAAAGGTGGGAAAAGTTTTGAAAAGATTTATTGTGGTCTCATTTTTTTATATCACAAAAACCTGGCATTTTAACAGGGGTATGTAAACTTTTTATATCCACTATATTTGACATATGTATATATGTTTCTTATACTTGAAAAGTTTTTTGTACTTTTATCTGGAGCTTTTCTCCTTGGTTCTCCACTGAAAATGGGGCCCTGGCTCAGTTGGACTAACCTGGTTAACAAATGTCAAACAAATAAAATAAAGTCAAATCTTTCACCTTTGACCAGGGATACAATTTAGTAGGGAACAGAATAAAAGGGGATGGTCAAAAACGGTTAGTAGACTGTGGCCAATGCTGACAGTGCAAGAAGAAGAATTAAAAAAAAAAAAAAAACAAGAGCACTGGATCCAACTCAACCATAAAGTAAGAGAAGACAGCTTTAACAAGAATATCTTCAGTTCTTCCTAGAAGTCCCACGGCAGCCCAAAGAAAACTTTAAAACAGCATCTTCATGGGCTTTTCCCCATAATTTCAAGACTACAGAAGGCAATAAAAACGCATTTAATTTATTCTGCAAGTCATCTGACAGAACACATTCAAGGAGCAACTCTCCTTAAAGCAGAGCTCTTGCATCTGTGCTTTTTTTGTTTCTGTGTATGTTTGTGTGTGTGTGTGTGTGTGTGTGTGTGTGTGTGTGTGTGTGTGTGTGTGTGTGTGTATGGTGGGGGGGGTTGCAACCTGCACCACCAAGTACCTATAAAAAGGACAGTACAACTGTGTAAGTAAACTTACCATAACGTTAGATGTTCAAATAGGTCACTGCTTTAATAGCCAAAGTTATAAAGGATAGCCTTCATAAACTGGACAGCTTTTCAAAGCTTTAGGGTGCCTTCCATGGACTCCATCAGGAATTTGAAAGAAGTTCCATAAAAAGACAAAGGTACAGTGGATGAACAAGTAACTGGAGGGCAAAAGCACAGGATTACTGGATCGTAGTATGGTAGCTGCAGGGATAGGCAAGAAAAATGGGGCTTCAGGGTACTTACCGGCAGATATGTGGAAAGATTATTTAGCAAGGGAAGTAAATAGTGTGGGAAGAAATAGTCACGGAATTGTTTATGGCTAAGTTTGTATAGGCCCTAGGGCTGATAGCCTAGTACCAACCTATGAGCAAAATACGGGACACAGGAGAGAGGAACAGAAGGAATACGGTTATGACTTCAACTTCAAATTTGGGGTGTGGTGTGGCATAACACTGCAGGCCTTCCATATACGAGTAGCTAGCTTGTGATAAGCCCCACCCCTTTTTACACTATGGTAAGCAGCTAATCAGTCTTCCCCTGCAACCCTTTTGTATACGAGGCTGGCCTTAAACTGTAATGACTACAATAATCATTCTAGACGGTTTGTATTGGCTGGCCATTTATCGGGGCAAAGTTTTTAAAGTTGGACTTTTACACAGGATTTTCAGATTTTATATGTAAGTAGATACTGGGGATGTGGGAGGGGGGAGTAAAAAGTTAGAGATGAACAGAATGTCGACAAGGAAGAGTGAAAAAGAGGAAGTTAGTAGTTTCTTCTCTAGTATCTCCACAAGGTAGAAAACTGAGGTCTTTACTCAGCTTCATGTCAAAGAAAGCTGAAACTTTAGACTCAATCGTTTCTTCCACCCAACAGAGCAGTAATATATTCGAAAGACTAGCCTACCCATTACCCCTGACTCTCACCTACCCAGGGGACAGAACTGGCTGAATTTGGCTCACCAGACATTTGGGTTGCTAAGTTCTCACCCTCAGGGGGAAGAACAAATGAGCTGATGAAACACAGGGGGAGCCACCAGGCAAATCCTGCAGTAGTACAGAATGGAGGGGGGGGGGGGGGAGAGAAAAAAAAGCAGTGATCTATGCAAGTTCTGATGTGCATATACACTCATACAAAGCAGCTCAAGTAAAGCAAAGGAATGAATGCAGTTATGACCAATGAAAAAGAACCTGCTTTCCAAATGGTGATAGCGCACTCTGAGAATAAGAAATTGTTAGCACAAAATTTAAATTATGCAAGTTAGTGCAGTCTTTGAGAAGTTTAGCACATTTATGCTCTTGGTTATTGGGCAACTAGTGGGAAATCAGCATACGGTACATTACAGGAAAGGGTAGGAATGCAAGAGAAGGATCCCACTCTGGGATCAACTCAAAGTTTTTCCTTAGAGATGCCCTAGAGGAAGTTTGAGACTCGATAGTGCAAGTTAAACTAGAAAAAAAAAAACGATTATGATAAAGCACAAATCTGCAAAAAATCACTATTACACATTTAAAGCATTTTTTGCAGGGGGACAAATACTGACACACCCCTTACCAACATTATTTATATATGCACCTTCTTCAAAGTTGCTTTACTTCACATAAAAGGGAATTACCAAGATACAGAAATTTCAGACTTTTATATTTTCCTCATAACCACACATACTTTCTGATTCAAATATTGCACCAGCTTTTTGCTTGTATAGGATTGTCTATAACACATCATCTTCTTTCGGCTGTTCCCGGTAGGGGTCGCCACAGTGGATCATCTGTTTCCATTTCTTCCTGTTCTCTGCATCTTGCTCTGTCACACCAACCACCGGCATGTCCTCTCACCACATCCATAAACCTTATCTTAGGCCTTCCTCTTTTCCTGTTACCTGGTAGCTTCATCCTTAGCATCTTTTTCCCAATATACTCAGCATCCCTCCTCAGCACATGTCCAAAACAACATAATCTTGCCTCTCTGGCTTTGTCTCCAAACCTTCCAACCTGGGCTGACCCTCTAATATACTTATTCCTAATCCTGTCCACCCTCGTCACACCCAGTGCAAATCTTATCTTTAACTCTGCCACATCCAGCTCTAACTCCTGCCTTTTTGTCAATGCCACCGTCTCCAACCCATATAACACAGCTGGTCTCACTACCCTCTTGTAGACCTTCCCTTTCACTCTTACTGGTACTCGTCTGTCACAAATCACTCCTGACACTTCTCCACCCACTCCATCCTGCCTGTACTCTCTTCTTCACCTCTCTTCCACACTCACCATTACTCTGAACTATTGATCCCCAGTATTTAAACTAATCCACCTTCACCACCTCTACTCTTTGCATCCTCACCATTCCTCTATCCTCCCTCCCATTCACACACATATATTCTGGTTTCTCTATAACACAATCTACGTAATTATTCTGGACTGGGAAAAGGACAGCATACAGGTTACAGGTGGATGAGGCAAGGATGTTCTCACAGTTTAACTAGATAAATCCACTAGACAAAAGTGCATTTTACACATGCGGCCCAGGGACACAGTCTGGTTGAATGGCTTACCGAGACTGAGAGGAATCAAACCTAGAACTACAGGATTTAGCTATGTGGCAAATCACAACTTTAAACCTCTGAACTAAACCACTAGGTTACAAATATCTTGTGCTCATTCACTGACAAAACATATGGGAAAGGCAATAAAGGAATGGGAGACTGAAAAATGGAGGTGAAAGAAGGAAATTTGTAATAGCAGCAACTGAAAGTGGGGGTGAAAGAAGACAGGAAAAGACATGAAAGGAAGGAAATTTGTAATATCAGCAACTGAATGTGGAAGACAGGAAAAGACATGAAGCTGATTTTAGTGAAGAGACGAGTTAAAAGCCTTTTTTGAGGCCGGCAGGAGAATATGAAATCAATGAGAAGGATAACAAAGAGGCAAAGAAAAATGGAAGCAACCCGATGAAAATAATAAAAGTTAAGGAAAAGTAATAATTTTAAAATATTATGCACAGAGTCAAGTGAAGGAGGGAAAAGCAAACACATTGCTGGTTAACTTTAGACTATCAAAGAATTGCAAGTGCACAGCTATACAAGTTTTACTGCTATACCTTGAAGTATACATTTGTGTACGTTTGACAATAACTAAGTTATAGTAATGAAGAAATCTTTAGGACTATCAGAGCATCTTCAGCAAAGAGAAAACTTGAAGAATCAATGTGTCCACATCTTTTAGATATCATTATCAAGATACACACACACAAGCATTACTACAGAAAAAAAAACAGCAAGGTCTGTGAAGTAGTAATAGGAAGGCACTGGTGGTTAGCAACGTGACTTTGCAGGAGACACAGAAATGAACAGAGCTGTTAAAATTTTGACACAGTCATGCCTATGGGTGAGGGGAGTTATTTCATGTATGGGGTGGCAACAAAAGTACCAGTAAGATTCCTTAATGGCTTAATGTAACTGAAGCAACACACAAGCATTACTACAGAAGAAAAACAGCAAGGTCTGTGAAGTAGTAATAGGAAGGCACTGGTGGTTGGCAACGTGACTTGCAGGAGACACAGAAATGAACAGAGCTGTTAAAATTTTGACACAGTCATGCCTATGGGTGAGGGGAGTTATTTCATGTATGGGGTGGCAACAAAAGTACCAGTAAGATTCCTTAATGGCTTAATGTAACTGAAGCAACAGACTGTATGCCAAAGAGCATGTTTCGAGCAAAGTCATGATTTTTTTTTTTTTTTTTTTTAATGGAGGTTCTAAGTTGTTTATAAGAGTCAATGGTACACAACATCAAGGTCACATGTGTAGAGTGGTATTATGAAAATGTGTCCTTCAGCTGCTCATCTCATTCTCCAACATTCCAACTTCCCAGTACTGCTTTAATTGGAGGGCAGGAGAATGGGAAGAGTGGCTTATTACCAATATCCCCCCACCTCCCTCAGCTGAGGTCATGATTGGCAGAGAAGAAGGGATATGGAGCACAGAAGGAAAGGCAATATTATGCAGCTCAATCTGGCATCAGGGCTTTCATATCTGGTCATGTCCCATCATTAGGCATGACTGCTGAGGACATGGCCACCCTAAGTCCTATAGCAGCCACACCACTTGATTCACCAATTTTCCCATCCTGACAATCTCAAAACATCATGGCCTCAGGACAATTAAACTCAGGTCACTTGGGCCATAGTTAGGGCAGCATCCCTCCATGCCACCAGACCGGTTTTTATTATGAAGAGCATAATGATGGAATTTTTTTCTTAAGATGCTAGTATTACAGCTGCTAGAAAGGAGGTTCTGTTGCAGAACAATGCTGGCTCTGTCAGATCAGTTAATCAAGAAGTGATGCTTATTAATAATCAAATTGGAGATCAAGGGCAAATGTGTGAAATGGCAGTTTATTCTCAAGTGCCTGGATTTAAATGTGACAACTTAGTGCTAAATGCATTCCAAGACTGGGCAATGGTGCACCCGATTCTTTCTAGTTTTCGGTGAGTAAATCAGTCAGTTAACTCCATAAAGGGAAGATTGGCACAGAAATGTTCTGTTATAAGCCAATCCTTCCAATAGGACAAGGTGGTTTGGGATTACTTTATTTGAAGGGATATTTCAGAGCTACACAGTTAAGGATCTTGTGCACAGCACAAGCAGAAAGCTACAATTCAAAGAGAAAAAGGATGACGATGAAACGGGGGGGGGGTCTAAAGAAATAAGTAGAGACTGGGATTTTGGATGCAAATCCTTAAGAATAACAACCGTACAAATATTACATTCACAAAGTAGCAGAAAGTATTCTAACAACAAAGCCAACACAAGAATGGAGAAAGGAGATTCTGCCGATAGGGATGACTGCAATTAGGGGTACAGAGAATAGTCAAGAGGGGGCTGGAATTTACTGGAGAAAACTGGCAAAGGAACCAGGGTATTGGGAGCAAATAATTAGAAAGGGAAAGGTAATACAATGGCAAGATTCCAAGAATGCATTTGGACTGCAGGTTAGAGATTGCTTTCCCTATCAAAGATTTATATTAGACTTGGGCAGAGAGAAAGCATAGGGGTATCCTAAATGAAGACCAATACTAGAGAAGCTGCTGTTAAGGATTAGTAGTAAGGCGTATAAAATATTGCATGATAATTATAGGAATCAATCAGAGGTGGTCAGAAAAGATTGGAAGAGAGACTGGATATGCAATTCACAAACAGACAAGGGGAGGATATATGTATGGCTCCAAAATAAGTCTAGAAGATTTAGGAGTTTGCTTGGACATGTTTGCATAGGTACTTTTATACCCCAAGCAGACTTAATTTTTTTCACAGGCAGATTGCAAATGTTGGAGGTAAGATGAGGAAGAAAGAGGTAATTGGGGAGATGTGTTTTGGGTGTAATGAGTTAGCAGACTTTAAAAATTCCCTGTGGACAACTCTGTCAAATATTGGGTGAGCAAATTGGTGTAATTAAGGAAATTATGTTTTGAGCTGTGATACAGATCAGAATTGCCTAGACATAGTAAGGCCTTGCTGAAAAAGCCAAAAAAGCAACTACTAGGAAATGGAAATCAAAGCTAAACCAACCATACTAGAAGTAGCGAATATAGTAAAAGTGATAAAAGAACTGGAAGTAGACACAGAAAAGAACTGGAAGTGGGACTTTAGAAAAGGTTAGAAACAAGTTATATAGAAAAAATGGAAATTGTGGGAACATAACATGAAGAATAATGTTTCGGAGGAGGAATGAGGTTTAGGGGAAGGCAGGACTTCAACAAGCTATGTAATGTTTGATTGACAATGACTGCAGAAGACTGTATATGTTGTATAATGTTTACAACTGAAAATATTTCAATATGGATTGTTTTTATTTCTATAAATGTATGATTGCATATATCATGAGTGATAATTTAATAAAGATGTTGAATGTTTAAAAAAAATGTTCAGGTGTTTCTATGGGGTTTAAGGAACTGAAGCATGTACTTCGAATAGACACTGGGATAAAGTGAATAGGCACAGATATACACAAAAAAGAAAAAAAAGAATGGTGAACTATTTTAAGAAAAATGTAGAGTGCAAATAGCAATGCTACAGAAGACACATTTGAGAAGAACAGAACATGTGAATTTGATAAAGAAAGGTTATTCAGCGGAATACCTGTGACTAAGAGGAGTACTTGTACTAATTTCAAGAGCAACTCCAAAAGTGATAAAAAAAAGATAATAATGGTAGACTTGTAGTACTAAGGGTGTTACTGGCAATGGAGGAGCATTACACTGGTATGCATTTATATTCCATCTAATACTACTATAATGGAGCTTAAGAAAATTCTGGAAGATATAAGCTTTCAGCAACTTGTAGGTGGGTATTGCAATTTGATTTGCAGCAGTGAAGGTGTGTCTGGTGGACCCAGAAAGGAAAACATAAAGCAGGGTAGATTTTTGAAGAAATTTATGAAAATATGCAATAGATGATGTGAATTCAGTAGATGAAGTTTGGAGTGAATTTACATATCCCCAGCGATACAAAAACTGAGCTAGGCTAGACAGAACACACATTTCACAGGAACACATGCATTTAATTGAAAGTTTTGATACGCATCCAATAACTACTTCAGATCATGTGCCAATAATAACTACAATAAAGTGCACGGTAATTAAATAAAAATAAGGCATTTGCACTTTCCCACCCATCTGCTGAAAAAAGAGGAATTTAAGAAATGGGTAGTGGAAATTATTCAGGAGTCGTTAAAAACACAGACATTTCTTCTGAAAATATAGCTAGGGAGTGGGATAAAATTAGAGCGAGAGATGGCTAAGAAGCAACAAGAATTAGTTAGAGGAACTGGCAAATGTTAAAGTATTGCAGAATAGGTGGAATCTCACGGAACAAGAGGAGGAACAATTGCGGAATGCTAAACAGAAAATAAGGGATTACCTCGATAAACTGCATGACTTTAGAAAGATTGCCGTTAAGGAACTTGTTTGGTAATAACTCTAGAGCACAAAAACTTTTAGCATAACGACTCAAGCAACAGAACGTAAATAGGGTTGTCGCCAAGCTGAGGGAGCCTATAACAAGAAAGATAAGAGATCCTGCAGAGGTACTAGAAATATTACAAAAATGTTATGAAATCTGTATAAAGCAGTGAAATATGGAAAACAAGAAAAGGTACAAACAGAAAAGTTTACAAAAGAATCAAATATGCCAAGTTTAAAGGCAGATGAGGCTCAATTACTAACAGTTAGGAGGAGAGGAGATAAAAATGGTGATGTATAACCAGTCCACGGGAAAGTCCCCAGAAATAGGTGGTATTCCTGTGGAAGTTTGGAAGCTAGGAGGAAAAAAAAACAAAGATACAGAAGGCTTTGTTTAACAGTATTTTAGAGGAGGAGCGCCAACATTCTGGAAGAACCCTGTGGTGGCCATATTACCTAAAGAGGGTAAAAAAACATCAGATCTAGCTTCATACAGGCCCATTATAATCATGATTTAGGATTCAAAAAAGTGTTTCAAGTCTGTAATGGTTAAAAGAATGGCAAAAGTGATGCCAAAATGGATACATATGGATCAATGTGGTTTTGTGGAAGGGAGGCAAACATTTGACAACACTGACAATCCAGAGGGAAGCAGAATGCAAGAAAATACCACTGTTGTTGGTGGGTCTTTATGCAGAAAAAGCATCTGACAGAGTAGAAGGGATTTCATGAGCAGGGCAATGGAAGCATTTGCATTCCCTGAAAAAATTATAAGGTTGATTAGGAGGATATATGAGGGATCAGAGGCATAAATTAAAGTGGGTGGGTTCCTTTCTGATCACTTCTGTTTAAGCACAGGCACTTGGCAGTGGTGTCCTCTTTCCCCCTTATTTGCATTATATTTAGAACCACTAGCAAAGAAAATAAGGAACTCAGAAATTCAAGGAAACAATTGGTATGGTAGTCAAGAAAAGCTGGCTCTATTTGCACATATTACTTTATACATGATAAAACCAGAAAAAAAGACATTTCAGTGTTGTGGAACATTTTGAGGCAGTTTCAAATCTATTCAGGATACAAAATTAATTAATTTATTTATTTTAAATTTGTTGACTGGGAGAGTCCGACTGGATACATGTCCATTTTCAGCGGAGGCCCGAGGAGAAAAGCTCCACAGAGAAGTATGAGATTTCTACATAGCAAGCGACTATTCACAGGAAAACACATGATTTAACAAGATTCCATAGTTTTAAAGTTACAAACTTCATTGGTAGGTCGCAAGACTTAACAAAATTCCATAGTTTAAAATTAGAGTAAAGTGGTACTTAGAATGTAATGATTTCCAGTAATAACATTGGATTGGGACAAATGCAAATAAAAGGGGGTTGGTAGTGGATGTTAGGTTTAGTTTTGTGAGCTGTGGTTGGGTTTAAAGTTGGAATGTATACAACTGCGGACTGTTGGTGTGGGTGTTTGCAGGTGGGGCACCATAAGGAGGAGTCATTGTTCTTCTTGAAGGGAAAGAAGTGAAAGGGAGCACGACAGTGGGTCAGAGGGTGTGTATGATATGGGTCAACCTGGTGGGTAGCAAGGGCATAGCCATGCGAGTTTTAGGTGTTCTTTCAGTAGCTTTTTGAATGTAACCACAGAGTTGGCTGAGGTAATAGCTGAAGGTAATGAGTTCCAAATTTTACTGATGAAGTTAAGGAAGAGGGAGTCACCTGCTGTGTTACTGCTTTCGGTCACCTTGATTAGTCTTTTATCACTAGAGCGAAGTTGTCTGGTATTAGTTTGTAGTTTAAGTAGATTAGACAGTGCTGAGTTTTTTTTCAGGAAGTAGTAGAAGTTTATGGGCGAAAGAAAGCTGATGGAATGAGAGGAGATTTGGGAATTCAAGCCAGTTAACTTGATTTAGAGAATGACAGTGGTGGGCACAGTAGGGGGCACCAGTAGTAAATTTGGCAATTTGATTGTAGCAGATGTTAAGCTTGGCCACTTCAGTTTTGGGTAGGTTGGTGAAGATGGGAGTGGCGTAGAATAGTGTGGAGAGAAGGTGGGTTTTAGCTATGGTTATTCTAGCAGGTTGGGTTAGAAATGTTTTTTTTTTTTTATAAAGACTGCCCAGTGTTTTGTGAATGTTTTTAATAGTTTGATTTATATGTAGATCAAACTAGAGGTTGTTGTCAGCAGTCATTCCTAGCAGTTTAGTAAGTGTGTCTGGAGAGATGACAGTACCACCTCCGGACACAATACTGAATGTGTTGGGCATTGAGATGGATTTGTTTGGTTTAAATAGCAACAGTTTGGACTTTTTGGGATTAAGTAATAGTTTTCTGTTAATAAACCAGGTTTCTGTAATTTGGAAGGCTTTTTGGGTAATGGAGAGGAGTTTGTGTGGGTTATTGGCTGAGCAGACTAATGTTTGAGTTGTGAGCATATTGTAGAACAGTTGCAACTTGGCATATGCTGTGGAGATCATTAATGAAGATGGAGAATAGAAGGGGTCCCAGAATAGACCCTTGTGGGACTCCTGTGGTAATAGGCAGCAGTGAGGATAGGTTGTTTTCCCATCAAACTGCTT
This sequence comes from Protopterus annectens, assembly GCF_019279795.1. NCBI lineage: Eukaryota > Metazoa > Chordata > Ceratodontiformes > Protopteridae > Protopterus > Protopterus annectens. Next base: position 976,947,168 of record NC_056743.1, read on the forward strand.
GTGGTCTACCATGTAGATAAGTTTTAGAACCAGGCTAGTGCGTGATCACCAAGGCCAATGAAGGTAATAGCTGTAAATTATGTACCCACACATGAATTGGTTCAGCAATATCCATTGTTTATGGGGACATGATAAAATTAAGTACTTAGGATTATGGATTAAAAAGGATTCTGGTGTGGCAGCTAAGGGCAAGTGAAAAGAAAAAGACAGCACAAACAAAAATTGGAAGTGCTGTTATATGGATAGTAAGATATAAGCAGTTAAAATGTTTTAGTCCTTTTAGTTTTATACACAGGTCAGGCGTACATTTAAATCAAACAGAGAAGTTGCGAATAACAATTATGAAAAGATTTGAAGGATATTATCTGGGAGGGGAAGACAGCAAGAGTCAAGTGGGATAAGCTGATTCTCCCAATAAAATAAGGCAGTTTGGGATTACCTGATTATCTGAGCTACACAGTTAAGGCTCCTATACGCAGCACAAGCAGAAACCTATAATTCAGAGGAGAAAAGGAGCATGATGAAGCTCAAGAAACAAGGAGAGAAAGATTTTGGATGCAAATCCTTAAGCAGAATAACAACAGCCATACAGAATATTATTATTCAGAAAGTAGCAGAAAGTATTCTAAGAACCAAGCCAAAACGGTAATGGAGAAAGGAGATTCTGCCAATTGGGATGACTGCAATTAGGGATACAGATAATAGGCAAGAGGTGACTGGAATTTATTGGAGAAAACTGGCAAAAGAACCAAGGTATTGGGAGCAAATAGTTAAAGAGGGAAAGGTAATAGAATGGAAGAGGCTAAAAATCCATTTGGACACTAGACTAGGGACTGCCTTCCCTATCAAGGACTGATAAGGAGTATAGGCAGAGAAAAAGAAATAGGGGGGTCCTAAGTGAAAGACCAACACTGGTAGGAGTTTTTAGTAGAACCTATAACAAAAGCTGCTGTTAAAGGAATAGGTACAGTGTACAAAATACTCCAACATTTTCACAAACAACCTTCACACTTCCTCCCACCCTGGAACCCTCATTCAACACGCTGAGGATTTCATCACAATCTGTACAGCACAATCACTACCAGAACTGCTTTCAAAAAACTCACTCCTTTACTCCATTTGAATCCTTGCTAAAAAATGTCCAACACTTTCTTAATCCAAAGAAGACTAAATTAGTACTCTTCCATCCCAAAACCGCCACCACCCATCACCGATCTTTTCAACATCTTGGCATCTGAAAACATGGTCATAGAAATAGTGCAGGAAACCAAACTTCTTGGAATAATCATCAACAGACTTTCCTTCGACCACCATATACAGAAAAATATAAAGAAAAGTCATCAAAAACTGGGACTCATAGTAACAAACATTACTAAACTACAGCAATCAAAATTTCCCCTAGCAAAAACTTTACCTCCCTTCCTTCTTTATGGTGCCCCTATCCTAACAATTTACAAACTTCTACCTTAAGCAAGATGGAACAGTGCTACAACAAAGTAGCTACATTTGCCACAAATACTAAATATCGCAGACAACACTGTAAAGCAATATTAGAACTAAACTGACTTGAACTTCCCCAACCAACTTGCTTTTATTCAGCTATCCACTTTGCACAACCTTATTTTCAAGCCCTAATGCCTGCCCTGTGCTAGCTAACTTAAATCACACCTTATACACCAAATAGATCTCTACGATCAGGAGACAAAAATATCTAGCTCTCTCAAAACCCACAAAAAAATACGTCGCTCTCTGTATTCATATTCTGTCTCTAAACTATGGAATTCACCATCTCTTGTTACCAGGTCTATGCCTGGCCTAACCCAAATTTAAAGCCTCTTTAAAAAAAATCTCAAAAATACATGGCTCTGCTCCTGTAAGATCCAGCCTAATGCAGCTCTTACGCTTCTTCTACGCTAGCTTCATTTTCTTCTTCTCTCACATCTACAGGCTACAAGATACCAAGGCTCTCCCAACTCCTCCTGTTTCTACACCATATCCTTAAGCTACTGCTCAGTCTGTAATGCCCCTATTCTTCTTAACTCTCTCACTTTCTGCATTACTAACTCTTCTGCTATTGTTTTCCCAACTGAAACCAACACTTTATTTTTAATGTACTATAACAGTTGATACCATACATTGTTCCAGTTTAAAGGAAACTATCTTGTATTAATACAATGTATATACATAGCCTATGAAGTGTACAAAAGTAGTATGTAGGTAGTACAAAGTGTCCATTCATATCTATGAACAAAAAAATGAAAATGCTCTTCAATACCAGAACTAAGATAACAGAGCCTTTTCCCTTACTGATGATTTTTTTACCAGTCTTTCTTCATGGGCCCAGAGTCCAAATTACTTTCTTTCAGTGTAAGTAACCAGGTCTTTAGGAATCTGGCCACCACTGCAAGCCTTTTTACAGACAGGTCTTGCAGTAAAGTCACTTACACAGAGAATAAGTCCTTCAGAATCAGGGCAGACTAGCACTGACAGCAACTCTTTTGGAATCTGGCCTTATGTCTTTTTAACTGCATTTCTACGTCAATGTCAATATAGTTCTGAAATAATTTTACTTTTTCTTCTGCCATTGTGACAAAACCAAAGAATCTCTAACTCTGCTTCTAACTCTTCATACTTCTCTGGTACATATTCTGTATTAATATGTCTACTATGTGTAACATGTTCCCTACTTACTTTGCTTTCAGATAATATTTCTGTAAATCAATTTAACAATTCTCCACAATCTCAGAAATGACTGCTGGGACTCACATGTACCAATCATGGCCTGCTCCCACTGGAATTTCATTATCAGAAATGTATTAAAAAATTCTCACACACACAGTATTGCTAACAGTTTCTCCTTCGAACATGCTTCTTTTTTTGTGTGTACCTTTGAATGCTCTTTACTGGTGTGTTCTCTGGTAGTTAGAATGGTGTCGGTGCTATGATCCTAGCATGTACTTGCAACATAACTGGCTCATTCATGCCACAGTATTTCAACACTACTGTTCCAAAAACTCGAGCATGTCTTACTTTTCAATTTTATAACTATTCCCAGACTGCATCTTGCTCCAACAGCTTTCTTTCAGGCTTAGGTCTCTCTTACATTAGGCATAAGCTTTGCAAGATACTGCATCATTCCTAAAAAGGTCTGCAATGCCTGCTGATTTTCTAGCTTTTAAATTTCCAATACTGGGGCTCGCATATTTCAGACCCATCTGTCAACTTCAGATTTGCTCTTCATTCAAAATTAGACTTTCACACTTTATGCAAGTCACACATAGTTGTTCTTGTATCTGTCCCCGACACTATGGGATCATCAGTTATGTTTAGAGCACTTCACACAACTTTCAGTTACTTATGCAACAGCCTCTGGAATAGTTTCAGTATGGCCTGCTGAGTCCTGTTTCATTTAAATTAAAAGGTAATTTAGCACTGCGGGTTAAGTGAGAGGGCAAGCTTACCACCCTCAATCCCTTGCACTTCCTTATTTGGTATAACATCTTCCAAGATCAGGCAATCAAGGAAATTTGAGAATTTTACAGAAACGGCTCAAACCACAAAAATCCTCTTTGGAACAGTTTTGGTACTGAAGAATATCTAAAAGAAGTCTAAGGAGTATGCACCTTTCTCACAGATGATTAAATGTACACAGTTTAGAACTTTCTTCATCTATCTTTAATCGGAAACCCTAGCTTACAACTAGCGCTAAAAATAAAGTACAGTTTTGTACCTACCATAAATGTAGATGTTCGAGGATCCACATTGCTGCAGTCCTAACAATTGGGTGTAGTCCGCTGTCCAGTCGGCCCGAATACCAAAGTATATGGCTAACGTCGGTCAGGGCGCATTAGACTGACGTCAGGGTACTAATGCGCATGACCGACGTCATATCCTCAGTCTTTTCTTGCCCCAGATGTCAGAAGACCCTAAAAAGACAAGGCCCAATATACCTGCACCAAAAATATGTACAATATATACAAAATTATCAGCCTATAACCTCACCTACACAACCACCCCTAAACACAGAGGGGAAGGAGGGAGGGTAAATTGGACTGCAGCAATGTGGATCCTCGAACATCTACATTTATGGTAGGTACAAAACTGTACTATGTTCTTCATTCCACATTGCTGCAGTCCTAACAATTGGGTAGAATCCCAAAGCAGAGGTAAGGGAGGCTGGCAAATCATAAAGAAGCAGGAGCTGACAACATGCCTTGCAAAATAGCTGTGGCAAAACCAGCCCTAGACTTAGAGTAGAGAGGAAGGTGATAATGCTTAGAGAAAGTATGCACTGAACTCCAAGTAGCTGCCTCCAAAATATCCTTAGTTGCCACCCCCCTTAGAAATGCTGTTGAAGTGGCAGTAGCCCTAGTGGAATGAGGCCTAATCCCGGCTGGAATCTCCTTGCCATGATGGGAATAACAAAATGCAATGCAAAACCCAATCCACCTAGAAATAGTTTGTTTTGACACAGGCTTGCCCTGCGAACTCAAAGCAAAAGAAACAAACAACTGCTGAGACTGCCTAAAATCCTTAGTCCTGCTTAAATAATAACGCAATTGCCTGTGTACATCTAAAGTGTGCAAAATCTTTTCCCCTTTATTTTGGGGGTCTGCATAAAAAGTAGGCAAATGAATAGTTTGGTTTAAAGCCACACTAGAAACCACCTTAGGCATAAAGGAAGGATTAGTACGTAATGATACCCTATCCTTATGGAAAATCAAAAGGGCTCTACTGCCATAAGGGCCTGCAACTCAGACACCCTTCTTGCAGAAGTAATAGCCAACAGAAAAGCAGTCTTCCATGACAAGTATTTCAATTCAGCAGTAGCCGCAGGCTCAAAAGGTTGTAGAGTAAGTTTTTCCAACACAAAATTGAGATCCCAAGCAGGAGTAGGAGCTCTACGGGGGTCTTATATTCTTTGCCCTCTAAGAAACTGCTTGAACAAAGGATGCGAAAACAATGGTGGGTCACAATCATAGTGAGCTGAAATTGCTGCAGCATGAATCTTAATGGAAGAGAAGGACAAACCTTTGTCCAATAACTCAGTAAGATATTGAAGAGCCACACTCAAATTAGGCTCAGAAATCTCCAAATTCTTTGCTGTACTCCAAAATAAAAATCTCTTCCATTTTTCTGCGTACACTTTCCTTGTACTAGGTCTTCTAGCTTCCATAATCACATTCAAAACTTGTTGAGGAAGTTGAGACCTGCTGTGTTTCAACACAGAATATGCCAGGCTGTTAGATGAAGAGAGTGAAGCTTGACATTGAGCAGATGACCGTCCTTCTGAGATAACAGATGTGGAATCAAAGGTAAAGGCCATGGAGGCTTCCTTACCAGACTCCTTAGTAGTGGGTACCAGTGTTGCCGAGGCCAATCTGGAGCTATTAAAATCATCCTTGGCTTGTCTTGTCTGACCTTTAATAGCACCTTTGGAAGAAGAGGCAGAGGTGGAAAGGCATACACATGAAGATTTTTCCAACTGAAAGACAGAGCATCCACTTTCCAAGCTGTGTGATGAAACCCCTTTGTGCAAAACTTTGGCAGCTGGTGGTTTAGTGGAGAAGCGAACAGATCTATGTCTGGAGTTCCCCATGACACTGTCAATTTCTGAAATACATGAAGATCCAGTTTCCACTCGTGGGGATCCATGATTTGTCTGCTTAACACATCTGCTAAGGAGTTCTGTGCCCGCCGCAGAAATCTTCCCTGACGAGTTAGTTGCAACCTCAGCTCAGTCTCCCATAAAATCATTGCTTGCCTGCATAGAGGATAAGAATGTGTTCCCCTTGCTTGTTGATGTACCACATGACAGTTGTGTTGTCTGTTAGAATCAACACCTGCCCTGGAAGAAGTAACTCCTTGAAAGCCATTAATGCAAACTGGACTGCTAACATCTCCTTCATGTTGATATGTAGATGCTGTAGTCTGGCAGGCCACTTGTCTTGTATCCACTTTCCATTTAGATGAGCTCCCAAGCAATGTCCGAGGCATCTGTCGTTAAAATCTGACTCGCCTCTGGCCGGGTCACAGAGAGTCCCTTGTTTAGGTGACATTCCTGAGCCCACCACAAAAATTCTTTTTGAAGGCAAGGTATTATTTGAATGACAGTGTCCAAATCCTGGCAGTGCTGTGTCCATACATTTTGAGATACCATTGTAGCTTCCTCATATGCAGTTTGGCATTGGGAAGCACCAGAATACAAGATGCCATGAACCCTAATGCTTGAAGGACTGTCCTTGCAGTCAGCACGGACTGATGAGATAGTTGATGGAAGTAAAGTGATAGACTCTTTTGTTTGTCCGGGGTTAAAAAGGCCATCTGGGCTGCTGTATTCAGTCTCACACCCAGAAAGCACATGTCTTGAGAGGGTACTAGACTGGACTTTATTTCGCTCACAGAATACCCTAGGCATCTTAGCACTGCTATAACATATTCCAGATGCTGTAGAAGGTCTTCCTTTTCTTGAGCCAGAATCAGGCAGTCGTCCAAGTAAGGATAGATTTGAATTCCTTTTAGCCTGAAGTAAGCTATCACTGGAGCCAGAACCTTTGTGAATACTCTGGGCAGTAGATAAGCCAAAGGGCAATGCAGAGAACTGATAATGAGAATTTCCAGCTCGAAACCGCAGATACTTCCTGCAACTTAGCCTTATAGGCACATGAAGGTAAGCTTCCTTGAGATCTAAAGTTACCATCCAGTGATCTTTGCCCAGCAGAGGTAAAAGCTGTTGTAACGTCAACATCTTGAACTTGGGAATGTCCAGATAAGTGTTGAGGATAGATAAATCCAAAATTGGTCTCCACGTGTTCCCCTTCTTTGGTACTAGGAACAGGCGAGAATAAAATCCTAGGCCCCTTTCTGATACAGGGACTGGCTGAATGGCCCCTATCTGGAGTAACTGAGAAATTTGCTTGTGAGCTTCTTTTCTTTGTGGAGGAGGAACGTCTGGCATGCCTTTGAAAGGGGGCAATGTATGGAAATAAAACCTGTAACCGTGGTGAATGATATCCAACACCCATCTGTCTTGAGTAATTAAATCCCAATTTTCTTTGAAAAGAGACAGTCTTCCTCCCAAAGGAGCTGCCAGACGAGAATCTACTGGCAGCTGAAAAGGCAGGTCATTGGGTCTGTTTACGAAAGGACTGACCCCTGCCCTCACCAGAAGTCTGAGCAGGTGAACTCCCTGTTCTAGGCCTAAAAGAACCTTGAGCTCTGCCCCTACCACGCCTAGACCTAGCCCTAGACTGGGAATCATAAGCAGGATATGTCCACCCCTTAGCAGGCCAATTTCTACTAAACTTGGTGGCTGCACCTGCAAAAAATCTATAACAGTTTGCATAGACTTAGCTTTGTCCTCCATTTTCTTTAAAACTGCTTCCACAGGCGAACCAAACAACACATCAGACTGTAAAGGAGCATCCAAAATCCTTGTCTTAACATGCTCAGCTAAATTCTGATCCCTCAACCAGGCATGCCTGCGAAGAACAGAACTAGTGGCAGCCACCCTCGAGGAGGCCTGCACAGCATCAAAACCACATTGCAAAGAATGCTTACCCACTTGTTCAGACACATGAACTAAATCCAGCAACTCTTTACACTCAATACCTTCCGCCAAAGCATCCACCTTAGATTTCAATTGTGAAAGGAGATAATTTTGATATTTTAGCATGTGAAACTGACAATTCAACGCCCTCATGGCTAAAGTGGAAGAAGTATACACTTTCTTTCCCGATCTATCCAAAGCCCTTGCCTCTTTATCAGTGGGAACAGGATTTTTAACAACAGAGGCCTTAACACCTTTAGGTCCTTGAGAAACAGTCTCCGGGTCTGCCCTAGGACTCTTAAAAAGATACTTATGAGCTTCAGGCACCCTATAGTACCTATCAGGTTTAACAGGAGCAGGAGGCAAGGAATCAGGGTTCAGGGAAGCCTCTGCAAAAACATCTTCTACCACATTCAACACAGGAGGGATAGCTAAGGGCCTATGCTGGGGTAAAACAAGAATTCCCTAAGCCTTTTCCTAGAATCAGAGTAATCTTGGCCTTCCCATTTAAAGTGCTCCCTCATGGAATGCAGAGTCTCTGAAAATGAGAAATCCTCAGGAGGAGAAGCTGTAGGAGTGGAATCATCCACATCAGAATCAGAATAAGGAGGATACTCCTGCAAGTCTTCCGCAGAAGACTCAGAAGCCTCTGAACACTGTTCAAAACTCTCAAACTCAGATTCCACCCTAGGCCTCTTATCAGGAGGGGGCATAGAACCTCTAATCAGAGTAATCAAATCTTCTGCCATTTTAAGCATATGTTTCTTAGGCACAGAACCTGAAATGCTAGGAGAAGCCCCCACTGAAGCTAAACTTGGCCTACCTCTCAAGGAAGTTTTGGAAACAGAAGGAGAGGCTCTAACTACCTTGGGAAGAGAGGGAAGAACAGTTACCTGAGAAGCTCCCTCAGCCTGGCCTACCTCCTGAGAGGGCACATCGTGCAACAGTAAAGTCTCTGCCTGAGACTCCAAAGAAACTCCTGGCAAAACCTCTGGCTCCACTGAGCCCTCTAAAGAACCGACGTCTGGGACTGCCGGTTCATCAACCCTAGGCTTCACTGTTTTGTCCTTGCGCTTTTGACGAAGCGGCGCCGGAGCATCCGACGGCATTTTATAATTACAACGCTTCCCAAACACTAACCTGGCACAGTCTAACCGCCTCTTAATAGTGCGTTTGTTAAATCTAGCACAAGAGCGCATCCAACAACGCCGTGCTCAGGCCCTAAACAAGGTATACACAAAGTATGGTAATCCCTATGAGGTATCTGTTTCCCACAAGAAATACAGTTATTCACTTTTTCTGACATCCGTTAAATACTGAGGCAAGAAAAAACCAAAATGTTCCCCAACGGGGTACTTAGCCAACTTTGATTCGGTCTGAAACTCCGACTTCAGAAAATTTCAGAACGCCAACCTGCACTCGCAAAATTGCTTCTGCATCGGACCATGCGGCAAAAAAGACTGAGGATATGACGTCGGTCATGCGCATTAGTACCCTGACGTACTGACGTCAGTCTAATGCGCCCTGACCGACGTCAGCCATATACTTTGGTATTCGGGCCGACTGGACAGCGGACTACACCCAATTGTTAGGACTGCAGCAATGTGGAATGAAGAACATCTTGGTATTTTCCACTCTGGAAAATAATTCCTCAGCTGGAAGTAATAAGTAATGCTCTCTTTTAATCCCTTTATTCAGGTCTTCAGCATCAGTACAATGAAACGTTTTTTTTTTGTAGCAGCAGCAGCAGCAGTCATATTATTCACTCATTTGCTAGCTCTAACTCCATTTTAATGGCGCCTAAACTTGCTTTACAATCACTTCAGTTACTGCACTGTACTTCCCTGAAACACATCAATGGCATGACATTAGGTTTTATTTTTGTGAGATACTAGCAAACTTCATAAACATATGAATAAATTGGCATGGTTACAAAGTAAATTACTGATATGGCTCTGCATGGCATCTTAATTGTCCTTCTGATTATGTAAGAGTGCTTTTCTCTATGTGCACTCTGACTTCATACTGTAAATCTGTTTTGGCATTCTTGACTTCATAGAACCTAAACTGTGTTATGATCTATTAAAAAAAAAAAAAAAAGATTCCTGTATTTATTTTTATATTAGATCGCAACTTTTAACCAATGACTCCACTAAGCAGTCAATAAATCTTAACACTATACACAGCTTTCTGCTTATTTCCCTTGAACCCCCATTCTTCAAAAGCATACGATAAATATTATACCATGTAGCTATGTGTAGTATTAAATTTCTTAGCAGCAGTCTTACCTGAAGGACCTGGTAGAATGGGCCTCGAATATGCTGGGAATTGACTTTTTGTAGTGCGTATAACAAAAGGTAGCAGCATGGGACAGCCAAATGGAAACAGTCTGCTTGGACACAGATTGTACTGTTTTCTTACCTTCACGAGAGGTAAACAATTGATCAGAGTTCCTAAAATAGTTTGTTCTATCAAGATATTATCTAGAGTTGTCCATGGACATCCAAGGTATGGAGCATCCTTCTTCCTTCATTTTTAGATTCTGGAAGGAAGGCAGGGACTTGGATAGCTTGGCTCAAAGTAAACTCGATATCACTTTAGACAAAGATGAAGGATGATCTGTCAAGAAAATCCTATCTTTGTATAAAGAGAGATCAGGTTGACCTATCATAAGAGCTTGCAACTCAGATACTCTTACTCCAGAGGTCAGATCAATCACCAACATGTTTTCCATGTTAAGGACCTCAACTCAACCTGATCAGCCAAGTTCAAATGGAGTAAGACTGAAGTTTCTCTAGCATAAAAATTAAGATCAAGGAGAAGCCATTTTTTTCTAGGAAGTTTGGTACACAGCACCACTTTCAAACGCACTTGCACATAAAAGAGTACATTGAAAGAGGGGGATCAATGGGCACAGAAGCAACTGGGTTGCACAAAGTAGTTTTTCCTCAGAAGAGGAAATAGTTGTCATAATATTCCTCATGTCCTCAAAAGGGCAGACAAAGTTTAACATACGAGTTTGACATTTGAGAATTCTAAAAAAGTACAGTTGTGTAAGGTAACCATAACCGCAGGTGCCTGAATGATCACTGATGCAGTAGGCTTAGCTGTATGGGCTATATTCGAACAAGGATAAAACAGCCAGCCAGCTTTCAAAGCACCTTCGATGTGTATAAACCATTAGGTAGCTTGAGCTGGACTGCCTAAAAACACGTTTGAGCACAAAGCCCATCAGAGCTTTCATGGCAACTGAGAGAGGGGGTCCAAGCCCTGAGAGAATATAGCTATGAGTAATATAAACATATATACACACCCTGGCATAATTAAAAAACAAAGGGGGATGGAGGAAGGAAGCAACTACTGCAGCAGTGATCACGATCACTTGAACATATACTGTCATGGTAAGGTTTAGTTACACAACTGTATTATGTTCATCATACTGATCACTGCTGCTGTAGTTTTAGCTATATTGGTATATCACCATAGCTTACAACATCTGGTAGATGGAGCCCCTGGAGAATGGTCCTAGCAAAGGCTCATCTAAACCTAGAGGAGGAAAACATTTGTGCTTCGTAATAGTACAGAGAGCCAAGTTGCCACTTCTAGAATTCTTCTAGAATAAAATCCTTCCAAAAAGCTACAGCTGAAGCCAAGGCCCTGGCACAAGGAGTCTTGACCCCCAGCTGAAATAGCTTTGTTGTGATGAGAGGAACAAAAGGTAATAGCCTGAGAACCATTTGGAAATAGTCTGTTTTGACACAGGTTGTCCCTTCTGATCATATGTTAATTTCTTGTGAAGATAAGGAGATCTGAAAGATTTAGTTAAGGCAAAACAGTGTCTGAATGGTCTGTGGACATCCAAAGTATGGAGATCCCTCTCTCACTTTTAGGTACAGGAAAGAAAAAAAGGGAGATGGACAGTTTGTTTTAAAGTAAACTCGGATACCACTTTAGGCATAAAAGGATTAGTTCTCAAAGAAACCCTGTCTCTGTGGAAAATCAGACAGGGCTGACTCAACATAAAAGCTTACAACTCAAGATATTTTTACTGCAGAGGTCAGAGCAATCAGTAAAACAATTTTCTGGGTTAAGAATCTCAAGTCAACCTGATGAGCTGGTTCAAATGGAGCAAGTGTTAATTTCTCTAACATACAATAAAATCTCAAGGAAGAGACATCAGTTTTCTTGGAACTCTCATACAAAACCTTTTTCAAAAACATTTTGACATGAGAATGCACTGAAAGAGGGGGATCCACTGGCAAACATGTGGATGATAAATGAACCTTGGAGGAGGAGTAAGACAGGCCAAAGGATAGTAACTCATGCAAATATGGTTTCACGAAAAACTGTAAAACCATAGAAAAACTAGCCCTAAATGAATGCCGATTATGTTGTTGGCACCAACTATAAATCCTTTTCCATTTGTTAATATAGCAATAACCCATGGTTAGGCGTGGGTAATGCTAGATTTACCCAGTGTTGGACTGGTTTGGTCATGAGGGTCTCTGGTAATTTAACACAGAGTCCATTCTCTGTTCACTGTGGGTAAATCCGGTATTACCCACACCCAGCCATGGGCTATTACTGTTATACAATGATATTATTTAAGAAAAAAATACTTTTCTTAGAGTGTCTTTTATATAACGGTGCAGTGCCGTTCTTCTGTCGCTTCTGCCCTTTGATGATGTATTGCACATGCGTATGTGACTTGCGTTCCCAAGCTTACATAGTACATTGCTCCTTTATAAAAGCAAGCAACGGAGAGAAGATGGTCGTTGTGGCCATCTTTTTCAAAACAACACTGTAACCGCTGGATAGTAAGGAAACTTACGGCGAGGACACCAAATAAGCTTATATACATCCCAGCTAACAAATATACTTTTACAGGCATCCACTTCACTTGAAACAGTAATGCAGCCAATACAAACCAAGTGCAATTCACACACACACACACACACACACACACACACACACACACACACACACACACACACACACACACACACACACACACACACAAAAAGTGTGTGGCGGGTAATTCCAAGTTCACTTGCTGTGAGGAAGACGCACTGAACAGAGAATGGACGCAGTGTTATATCACCAGAGAGATTACACCACATACATTAGTCAGTCCTTAACAAGAGGTAGCGAAGATTATTTACTTTCCATTTGTCAGTAAAGTCAATTTTGGTCCTAATTCAAGTCTCAAATTTGCAATGTGTTTGTTACATCCATAATATTTTCTTTACAAATAAACTTCTCAATAAAGAGTTGCTCATCTCCACATTTTTCAACGTGTTTATCTTAACTGAAAAAGGCACTTCATCTCCCTCAAGCTTTCGGCTTAACCTTTCAGACTTAAGATGTTCTCTCCACACTAAAATAACTTCTCACTGTGAAACTTCACTATACATCACTTGTCAGGTATAAATAAAACAACACGAGCTGCAACTTCCAAGCAGTCTGCTTTATTAAAGCAGAGTGCTTTCATCTGGACATATTTATGGACTTCATCAGATGAATCAGATCTCTGATGGAGTCCATAATTAGGTCCAGATGAAAGTGCTCAGATTGCTGTTTTTTTTTTTTTTTTGTTTTTAAACAGACTGCATGGAAGGTTGCAGTTTGTGTTTTTATTTTATTTATGCCTGACAAGTGATATATAGTGAAGTTTCACAATGAGAAAGTCTGGCCACTCAATGAGACTTCAGCAGCCAAACTTTTGCCGTTGCTATATTCTCGACTTACAACAGGCACGCTGGTTGGGCTGACCAATCAGCATGCACGTTTTTGAATATTAATGGCCAGTTATTGTATAATATGCAATTTTCTAGTAGCAGGCTTTGTTTCTATTAGTACCTTTTGTACATCTTCAGTAAACACGTGCCTAAAGGAAATTAAAACCCTATCATCCAGCCAGTCAGCTGAAGTTGATTGGGGTTGGGGTATATCAAACAGCCCTGTTTTTGTGCGAGTAGATTCTTTCTCTGAAAAAGATTTTAGTAATTGCTCCTGGCCATTTCTAAAAAGAAGGGAGAACTGCTGCTACATGGGCCCGGAGTTAGTCATCATAATGATCTCGGAAATTCCTTCTGAATCCGCAGAAGTACCCTGAATATGAATGGAAAGGGTGGAAAAGCATACATATACATTATTGTTCAAGGAAAAGAAAAGGCATCTGTCTTCCAAGCTTTATTGTACGGAGTTCGGGAGCAGTAGCTTGCTAGCTCAGTTTGCCGCCTCTCAGAACACAATCTACTTCAGGATCTCCTGGAAGACTCCCTGACTTAGTTTCCATTTGTGAAGGTTTGCTTTTGCCCTGCTCAGCTCTTCTGCTGCACAGGATGTAGGAAGCATGCAGAGTGAGATTGTGGTATAAATCTATATCCCAAGATAACATGGCTAGTCTGCAATGGGGGTACAAGCTGGTTCTCCCTTGCTTGCTGATGTACCACAGGACTGTGGTATTGTCTAACAATTTGAAGAGAACCAGGGTACCAAAAGTGATTGGGAGAGCAAGCATCTTTTTTATATTTATGTGCCTGTGTCTGTCCTTGGTGTACCAAACACCTTATACCTCCTGAACCTGCTCCCAAGCAAAGTCTGAAGCGTCTGAGGTTACGGACTCCTTTGGAAAAGGAGAGTTCTGGATTTAGGGATATTTGCCGTCTCCACCAAGTGATTTCTATTCTGACAAATCTCAGAACTGGGATTTGAAAAGGTAAAGGGTACTGTGGCTGAGATCAAAGACTTCAGATACCAATGCATCATTTCCATGTGGAGTCTCATCAGGGTATCATGAGAACTTTGAACGTTCTCTTGGAGTCCCAGCTTGTGCAACAGATCTCTTGCCCAAATGAGAGATTCCTGACATACTGAAAATACTCTGTAAAGATAAGAAAGTTGCCTAAATACAGAAAAATGCAAATACCTGGTAGCCTGCAAAGAGCTACGACTGGAGCTAGACACTGAACACATTTGGTGCACTTGGCAGTATAATGGGTAAGGATGAGAACTGATAAAATGATCCAGCCACACAAAACCTTAAGAACTACTAAAATCTGGATGAAGTGGGAGGTGATAAACGTATATTAAATCTAATGTTACCAAGAAACTTAAATGAGGAAGACGATGTAACAGGCTGTGAAGTGACAGCATTTTGAACTTGGGCACCATCACAAATTGATTTAAGAAAGAAAGAAAGATCCAGAACTGGTCTCCAGGCATTTTCTTTCTTTGGCACCAAAAAATATCCTTGAATAAAAACATTTCCCAACCTGGGAAAGAGGAACCAGCTCTATTACTCCCAGAGACAACATATGTTGAAAGACAGTGAGAAATACAGGAGTCAGCTCTGGTGGGTGAGGAATTATCCCTTGGAAAATAGGAATTTCCTCTCACTGCCACCCGTAACCTTGATGAATGATCTTCAGAACCCATTTGTCCCCAAGGAGAGAAACAGATATTCAGACTTTCTGGAAGGGAAAGGACTGCCAAGGTGGGGGGGGGGGGCATAGTCCCTTATACAGTCATACTGACTTGACCTCTGCTTTATTTTGGGGAGTTCTTGTATTCTGTTTGGAACCCCCTTACCACTGCATCTTAAACATCTGTTTAACAGCATTTTGCTGAGACTTTTCATTTGGTTTCTTGCCTAAACTGGATGAGAAGTTGCATCCCTTAAAAATTTTGGAAAAGGGGGCTGATAAAATCTTAGCAATTCCCTATATAAGCTTACCTTGCTCATCACACTTTTTGATCAATTCTGCAGCAGAGGCACGAAAAACTAAGTCTCTATACAAAGAAGAATTTAAAATCTCATTTTTATATCCATCAGATTCTGAGAATGCAGTCAGGCAAACCTTCTCAAATGGTACCAATGGCCATAGGTTCACTGCTCCGACCTTGGTGTTCTGGTCCTGGTTAGATGACTGAAAGGTATGGTATGAGTTATATCCTGGTAATGCAGGGGTGCTCTCTCTGGAGCCCTTGGGACGACAGCCTAGTATCTACCAATGAACCTATAGACCTGGAAGTTGTTGTCATACTCATGGTTTAAACAATGACCTGTAAGAGGAGTTTTGACCTGCAAGATGGAAGAATCAAACCATTTAAAAGTAAATTTTTCCTCATAAGAAACTGCAGACAAAACATTACTCATACTTTCACAATTAGTCAGAATAAACTTTAATATACAAGCCTGACAATATAAAATTCTAGAAAAAAAATTGCAGCAGCATATATATTTTTTTCAAATAAGTATCTTCCCATCCTTGTCAGAAAGTGTAGGAGTGAATTAACTGAATGCTTAGCAGCAGAAAGATTAACTAAAGCCATAGCTCCTTGGTCAGGTTTGGGATGAGTGTATACAAACTTAAAAGAGTGAGGAACTTAGTTATACATGTTACTTGTTTTTTGGGGTGCAGCAGGCCGACTACCAGGAAAACTACAGGCAGTGACACAAACATCCTCCAATGCTGACACCAACAGAGGAATGGGTGAACATTCTGGAAATTACATTTATAACAGTTCACAGTATTTTTCTGAGGGAATGAGAAATCTCAGTGTTCTCCCACTGAAAACACTAGCACCTTCTGGAAATGGTCTCAGAGAAAGAGAAACCCCCACAGGGAGAATCCGATACAGTGCTCTCCTCTGAATCTGAATTAAAAAATCACAAGAGAAAGCACTGCAGCTGTCCCTTCATCTTCCTGTCCAAATTCAGAATCTTGAAATCTCTTGAATCTCTTCAGGAAAAGGAAAATAAGTATCCCTTTTTCTTTCACCAAAAGACACCTTATAAGACAGATCAATAGCCTGAATTAGACCCCGAGCTAGATCCAATAAACCATTCTAGTCCAGAAAAATATGACCAGGAACAGATACGCATTCAGTTTCCTGTTTCGTTTGACAGAAAAAAAAAATGAACCGGAGTTGTTAATGGCAACAATAGCTTCCTCAGAGAAGGGCACAACATTCTGATTAAAAACGGAAGATTTCCCTGTTCCCTCTCCCAGAAACAACAAGAGTGGTTCTCCCCTGCCCTCTAAGGGGACCCTAACAGCAGCACAGGATATGGCTAACCCCTGTCCACAGTGGTTATACATGCCTACACCTGAGAGATCCGGAGTAAAAGATGAGTGGCCTGAGCAACCAGTTTTGGCCATGGCAGAGTTACTTACCTGCAGCTGAGGCAACCTGCTAGCCTGCTGTGGCAGCAAAGACTGTTTGCAAAGTTTTCTTTTTCTGGCTAAAAGGACCAACTCTAGGGCCAGTAATCTGTTCCATGGTCAAGCTGAAAGTGGTGCCTCTTTCCCCAGAGGAAAATAAACAGCATAAGCCAGTAAAAAAAATTCAAGTTGTTAAGTTACTCCCCCCCCCCCCACAAATTACAGCAAAAAGCACTTTAATACACTTTGCCACTGACAGAAAGTAAAATAAACACAGTTTTCAACTACTTTTAAAATGGGCAGGAAAAGTTAAGTCTCATGATGGTGTGTTAAAACAAAACTTTCCTAACCAGGAAAGTACATTTAAATAAAATTTAAAATGTGGAAGCTTCTTCCCCGAAAGAGAACTTCTGTCCAACAAAGGAACAGAACAGTCCTACCTTTGATCCTTAAAAGCCTGCAGAACAGGACTCTCTTCGACAGACAGAAAGTGCTTAAGGGCTGGTGCTCAAACCTGTTTTTTAGGCAGCTCAGCTTGAGCTTCCTAACAGTTTCAGCATATGGAAGGTGCCCTGAAGCACTGGAAGCTAGCCAGGTGTTATATTATTGGCAGGACATAATCCATATAGCTAAGGCTATTGCAACATTGATCAATATGATGAACATACAATTGTTGCAGAAGAATACACTTTTTCCACAAATCCTATCAAAGTTTTCCTGTCCAGTCTGAAGGGGATGGCAATTGGTATTATCCAGATGCTTAACAGCACCTAAGTTCACTAAACTAGTAGCTGCTGGACTGGGTCAGATTTGAAATGAGCACATAAAAAATGTACAAGATTGAGGAACGTTCCTCAATCTGCTTTCTATGGGGCAGCAGGCCAGCTGTCAGGCAAGTTACAAGCTGCAATAAAAAAACATCCCCCCTGACGATGAAAGAACAGGAGGAACTGAAGACTGTTCAGGAAAAATCCAGTTGCAATAATCGTAGCACTTCTTCAGGGACAGTGAAATGTCATTATGTTCCCACGGACATAATGGACTGTTCTGGAAAAAGTTTCAGAGAAAAAAGGATCCTACAAAAAGACTAGCAAAAGCCGTACTCCTCAAAATCTGAATCTGAATCCAGAGGAGACATAACAGAGAGTTTGCCCCTTCACAATCATTTTGTGGTTTAAAAATGTTGAACCTCTTCAGAAAATAAGGAATCCTTTTTACTTTTAACTGAAATGGCGAAACTGGAAGGGTCAAGAGTCTGAACTAAACCCTGGGCTAAGCCCAATAAATATTCCTCTCCAAAGTAACTTTGACAACAGATGATGTATGACTAAGTTTTTGTTACTTTTTGACAGGAATTTCTGAAAGAGCAGACCAATTTCTGCAAAGGAAAACCTCCCTAGGGACAGACATAGCAGTATGGCTATGCAGAGGATATTCCCTGCCCTTCCCCCAGTCCTATAAGAGGGGACATCCCTTGCCTGCAGCACTACAAACAGCTACAAAGATGTTTCTATCCCCTGGTCCATAGAGGCTGTAATAACACCAGAGTGAGATGGGAAAGAGATGAATGAAATGAGGAACCAGAAATGGCCACAAGGGAATCGCCCATGGCAGTTAAGACAATTTTGCAGCCTGCTGTGGTGCCAAAAAAAGACTGTAAAATGTACCTTAAAATGGCTTACTATCAAAATGATGAAAGTCATTACAAAAATCCATTCAGAACCTCAAACGGAAAGTCTGAATCACAAATTTCATTTGGGTGAAAAGTCGAATCTGCTGAAGGAATTCAGCAAATCCGACGTCACCGAACATAAAACGTGAAGTCTGCATAGGAGCTCAAGGAAGTATAACTCATACACTTCACATCATGTCTTTGTAGGGGGGCGAGCCCCCTGCACCCTCCTGTGGGGGGCTGAGCCCCCCACACCCCCTAACTATATATTCCAACTCAGAGATCGTACTACAGTGAGGAAAGGGACGAATGTCCCAATCCGCACTGTACCACGATTTCTATCCCTTAGATCGACTTCATATCAGAGAATGCAGAGTGGCATTTGCCGATATGAACTACCGATGGTCGGCAACCTGGCAATCGACTATTTACCATCAGATATGCAGTCTGCAAAGAATCTGCATTCGGGATTTTGATTGTAAACCCTTTAAAAACACTTACTCCAACCTCAAAGATAAAATAACACAACTTTTACTTCAGAAAAAGTAGTCATTAATTTAACACAAATTTTGTGCTCAAGTTTAAGTTACTAAACGTAACGACAGTCAATAAAAACACGTAATTTTTCTGTGAAAATAGAAATTGGAATCTAGAAAGTTCTGTTTCTGTCATAAAAATGAAATGTGGAAGATCCCCCCCCCCCCATTAGCCGACCATCAATCCTCATAAGCCTGCAAGAGGGACGCTCTTCGGCAGCAGGAAAGCTGATTGGCTTGTTACCCCAGCCACTCCAGCTGACTAATGATTTTGGCACACAGAAGGTGTCCTTGAAACTTTAGAAGCTGGCCAATGCTGGATACAACCCATACAGCTAAGGCTACTGCAGTGATGTTAATGATGAACATCTGTACTTCTGGATTTCCAAATAAAAAAAACTCTTAAATGCATATACAGTTCTTCACTTCTGCAGAAAGACAGCTATTTCTTAATGTCTGACACCATGTGGTGGCTTGCAATGGAAAAGAGGGAAAGGCCGTGGATGTGTGACTAATCTCCACAAGAACTTTGCTTGCTCTCTAGAAAGAAACTGCATCACAAGACACTTAAATTGTAACCAGCATTTGTCCATTGTTGTAAGAAAGTCCTATGTTGCCTAGGATCGAAGGCCTATATATGATCTGCATGGAGAGACTCAAAGCTCTGTAACTATACTTGGTATCCTACAAAGTGCAAGCAAGGATATCTACTAATAGATGACCTGTACTTGGTTTACAAGGCATCCTCAGACTCAATACTAATGGATTTGCTGCACATCAGCAAGTCAAATGGCATCAGGAATACTTGGTCTTGGGATATAAACCTGTTCTGCAGCATCAACAGAAAATTTTGGAGGGACAGGCTTACCTCTCAGAAGATACCACTGCTCTGGAACACACACCCCATCCACACAAAACAAATTCATACCTATCCAAATTCAAACGCATCTTGGGTGTATGTATGGGAAACAACTTAGCCCAGGACTGCCCCCCTGCACTGTTAATGGACAGAAGCAGATCCTAAATGCTTTATCAAATGCATGGATCCCCTCAAATTACCTATGGTATGATCTCAGTTATTCTCATCAGCAGTAATATATAAATGACCATGGGATGGATAAGGCCAATCAATAACTTAATGGAATAGGTCAATTCGAGCACAAAAAGGGAAATTGTTTAGAGTTAAAATAGCCTGCAAGGGCAGCTAGTACTCGCCTATGAATAGTTAATTTCTTGGACATAACCCTATTATTACACAGTTGTTACCTCTCTCTCACTTCAGATGGGCTAGAATACAATCAGCAAACTGTCTTATTATTCTCATGCAAGATAACAGCAGACTGCATATACACATGAAGAAAGATTCATATAAACAAACAAGTGAAATTCATATGTTTACCTAACCCTGTTAAACTTCACTTTCTAACAATTACTATATCTACACATCTTTGTCTATGACACGTAAATGCATGGGGTTCCTATTATATAAATCGAAGACGCAATCCTTCAAATGCGTCTTGATCGAACTTGAAAAGCACAAAACAGCAAAATAGTGAAACGATATACAAGCTATTTCTTTCCCTGGGAAAGAAATTGCTTGGCTGCCTCCGTTACTTAGCAGTTTTCGTCACTGTAGTGCGATCTCGGAGTTGGTATATTTAAGTAGGGAAGTGTGGAGGGCACAGCCCCCCACATCGGGGTGTGTGGGGGGGGGTGAAGCCCCCCACTTTATGTAATGTTTTGAAGTTTTTATTTTTTTTGTTGTGGAACAGCGATTTTTTTCCTGGGGGGGGGGGTCGCTGTTCCAAGTGTTCAGGATCGTAAGCTTTCGCTTACGTGGGGAATCGATAAATCAGCGTTCGGTGATTTAATATAGACCCAAATGCATGACCTCGCCAAATCTTTTTGAGCTCCACGAACTGATGTTCTACCAGCACTTATTTTTGCAGAACTGTGCTACCACCATAAAGCAGTAAAATGTTTACATTCACATTTGTACATATACTTTAGCATGACAACGACTAGTTAAACTAAATGTTTCTTCTAGGGCTGCCCATGGAAATAAACTTGTCCCAGTAGTTCACTCTTGGTCAGCAAATGAAAATGGAAGACAAATTGATATTAATTCCCTGATGTATCTTAATTTTCTAGAGAGGGAGGACTGACTGAACAATTCTTTCCATACAGAACAGATCTATTTTTAAAAGGCAAATTCCACAAAACAACAGGTAGCCAACAGAAAGTGAATGCAAGGTCTGTACAGTTTGTTACAAATTGTGATATCATACTGTACACTGTCTCAGTGGTAACTAGGAATTAGGGATTATTATTAACAGATCCTATACAGACAGCTATACGTCTTATACAAACAACGCACAGGGTTATTGGATATTCTGGTAAGAAATAATTTTGTTATGAAAAAAGGTAAAGGAGCAATGGAAAATTATGTTCAGCTTGTCTTGGCAGGGTACCAGTTTAAAAACTGGTCATGAAATTTGTACTGTTAAAGGTCAGATTACATTGTTCTGAATCTGTTGCATATATAATCAAAAGTAATTGCAATAATCAGCTCTGGTGGCAAATATAAAGTCCCGACTGTTGCCAAGGTGACCTGGGTCTGATCAGCGACTCTCTGACATCTAACAGAGCCAACAGGTGATGATGATGAGCAAGCCCATCCTGGGAGGATGAGGGATTAGCCAGCCATGTACTGCCAAGGCATTTCTGTAGGAGGAGCTGTGATGCAAATGTGCAACCTGGGGCTAGATATAATGCTCACCATGCCACTGCCTGGTGTAAGCCTTCAATGCAGGTGGGCTGAATCATGTACATGCATTAGCAGGGCATTATGAACCACTACACTGATTCAGATTACACATCCCTCCACCCAGCGGTGGTGCTATTACAAATGTCCTCATTGCTAGGACATTGGTTACAGCACAAAGCACCTTCATCACTGCCTTCTCTGGACAACCCTGAATATGTTCGTTAAACAGACAAGTATGACATTTACTGACAGAGTTATGAACCAACCTGAACTGTAGTGAAGAACACTCCCATGGAAGCCAACCTGAACTGCAGGGGAAGAACATGCTCATGGAAGTTACTACAGGACTAGAATATTTCCCCCTCTGTCAGCCAAATGTTAGGTTAGCAAGTTGAGTCTTGAGTTCAGGCATAGGTAAGCAAGGTTCTAAACAGGAGAAGGTTTTTCCCACACTATAAAATTTGGAATACATACCCAAACTCTGCATGCCCAGAGATTCCTAGATTTTATAAAAACTAGCAGCCCGGAAGAGACAGTCCATACATCCCCTAGGGAGGCAAATGTACTGGATCTGTTCCTCACTTACATGGGAGAATGCTGCGCCCCCCCACCCCCCCCCCCACACACACACACACACACACACACACACACACACACACACACACACACACACACACACACACACACATGTAATGTCCTCTCTGGTCAAGTTGGACTGTAAAGCTGTCTCTTTTGACATAAAAAGGAAACTTGCGACCCTAGTTAACCTTGCAGCATTTAGAAACTATTCTAAGACAAATTTTCTATTACTAAGTGACAACCTAACAATTTCAAGCCCCACCCCCCTAAACCCTGGAAACACAGTGGTCTATGTGGTTTTGTTCAGCTTCTCTATACAATCATGTTAATAAATGCAAAGACAGAGCCGTGCCTACCAGAAATAAGCTCAGATCAAACAAAAAACAAGCCACCCTGGTGGAATCTAACCATCAACAGGCTGTACAACAAGGAAGAAAGTCAGAGCAAAAATCAGGAAATACAAGGCAAAGCAGGATAAGAACTCTTTCATCTAAACAAACAACTCAACACAAATCAGGTCTTCCAAAGCCAATTGTGTGGTAAAAATAGCCTCCCAGGCTAAGGACAACCACAAGACTTTCTTTAGCTATGTCTGTAACTTCAAAGGCTGTACACAAAAATGTGCATAGCTAATTGTGAATAGAAGCAGTTAAGTGGAGCCGGAAGATATAGCAAATCTACTGACAGTTTCCAATGTTACCTCCTCAGTCACTCCTCAAGAAATACCATCAAAAATAACCCCCCAAATCATCACTAGGGAACAGGTCCTTAAATGAACTGTCCAAGGCCAAGAACAATGCATCAATGGGCCTCGAAAATATCCCAGTATACCTCCTAAATAGTAGGATCACTGGAGTCACAATTTTATCACAGCCACCAGTGAGGTTTCAAGCCACATGACTGGAGAACAACAGCAGTCATCCGTCTGCATAAGGGCAGGCCTTCTATGGACTCCAAAATCTACAGACCCATTACACTGACCAGTCTCATATGCAAAGACATGGAAAGAATTATCATGGAAATTATTAATAATGACAATGGAAATCTCCACACACTGGATCCAACCCAGTTCGGTTTTGTCAAAGAAACAGCATGCCTACTCAGTCTGGCAGACTTCTTCAAAAAGGTAACCAAGGGAATGGTGCACTCTGCCTCTCTTGACCTTGCCAGGGCATTTAATACAATACCCCTTTCCAGCATTGTAAAGAAATTCATGAAATTAGGCATAAACCCCTATGTTACATGCTCGTTTGCCAGCTGGCTCTCAGATAGGACTCAGGAAGTTAGGAAAGGAAAGTCCACTTCCACAAAGAGGCCAGTCACTAGCAGAGTCCCTCAGGGGTCAATGCGGAGTCCTCTCCTTTTTAGTATCTACTTCTCAGAAGTAAAGGCCATCATCAAGGTTCTCTAGATGAGCAAGTTTGCAGACGACTGCAAACTGGAAGCAGTCACAGGATTCCCCTATTCTCCAAATAGGGCAAATACAGACAAACAGTTGGTGCCATAGACACAGTTTTAAACTCAATGCCAAGAAATACACAATAGTAACCTTTGGGAAGTCAGCTTACCCCAGGAAAGGTCACTGATGCACTCCTAAGAGCAGGATCACAGGAGGTTAACTAGGCCAACATCCCTAGAGCCTTTCATGTCTCAAATTTCCCAATTATCAATGCCCACAAGCTAGAACGTTGTTTTCTATATGCCTGTGCCTTAGGACGTCTACAAACTGTCCTCATCTATAAGGGCCACAGGCAACAAGTCAGAGGTGAATTTGCAATTTTGTAACCACTGGTCCAAACTGCATTTGAAAAGGATTAGGGAAGAGCTTCATTTCACATGATGGAGAGTCTGTTCCAGAGAAGGGGTAATCTCCGAGATACATACTTGTCCTTCCAACATGTTTTATTTATGTCAAACATGAGGTTTAGATCCTTATATCAGGCAATTCTAGTGCTGTTTATTTTTGCAAATGTGTAGCATTCCATCAGGGCTGGACTGGACAACCACAAGGCTTTCCTTAGCGGTAGTCAGGGATTTGGGAATATATGTAGATAGTAATCTGGCTTTTGACCACGATGTGTCTAAGGTAGTAAGGAATTATTCTATGTTGCTCAACTTAAAAGCAAGGGTATGGCATCTAGGAAGTCACTGTTCCACTGTACTTAATCTTCATCAGACCCATCGACTACAATGCTCCCTTCAGTATGTACCTGACCAGGCACATGAAACAACCAGAACTTCCACAGAGGTTCCTCACAAAAAGAATACAGGGAGTTAACAACATGCCCTATGTGGATTACCTCAAGGCCTTATTCCTACTGTCTTCTACAGACTGTTGAGGGATGATCTATGTCTGGAGTACAAGGCATCCCAGGATTTCCCCCTGATAGACTTTTTGCATATCCGCAAAACAATTAGCATCAGAACTACCTGATCCAGGGACTTAAATCTTGCTTGCCACACAAGTAGGATATGTTGGGGAGGAGAGGTTGTGTCTCTCAGAGAATACCCCTCTTCTGGAACAGGCTTCCCATCCATGTGAAGCAGAGTTCCTTCCTGACCTTATGTAAGCATAACTTGGACCAGTGGGTGGGAAATTGCAAATTCACCCTGGTCTGTCACCTATATCTATAATGGAGAGAGGCAACCTTTAAATGTTTGACCACACGTGCCCTAGCTTACACATACCCCTAAAAATAACCTCTACCGCTTGAAACTTGTTGGATACATTTGGGATGCATGGCTAGGTTTAAAAAGGCCCTTATGGTCTTTAACCTAGTATGTATCTGTCAACCTACATTGTTGTTGTTTTCATGGACTAAGTTGGATTTATTTACAAAGACATTCAAACCCATATTAAGTGTTCATAAAAATACACTGTATTTATCTTGCAGTTCTTCAATCCATACCTCTACTGTTACACCTAATGGGAAAAAAAAAATCGGTTTCATTAGTGATCACTGCCCCGATACCTGCCCCCCCCGAACAAATTGTCTACAAACTACTGCCCATGAAAATCATGCAAAACTCCTCCTTCCCTTAGTATCTGTAAATAGTACTCAGTACTTGTAACTTCCTGCTGTCACACTAAATGTCTGCTGAATTTAAGCAACACTGTCCCACGCTGCAAGATTCTGTTTATATTTTGTGTCTCCATCCCCAGAAAGAGCTCCCTTAGACTACAGCATGTGCATAAATGATCAACCCATATGGAAAGACCTACAGAAAATTAAAACAATCACATTACTGAATGCAAGCCCTTCAATGCTAGCTTCTTGACCCAATATGCCTTAATGCACAATTTAAGTTCCTTATCTACTCCACTGATAAACTGCACCCTCTTCCACATCTGCTTTTGTGCCCAGAACATTACCAAAAATTAGGATGTGGCATAGCCCTACATACAATGAAGACATGTAAATTAAAAAACACAGCCACTCACAGCTGCTAACCATTCTAAAAGGAATGTTATTTCCTTGTAATTCTCAGCTGTAAAAGTTCAATGCAAAATGCAAGAAAAGCTCATACAACTAGACTTTGTCCAATTAAAATTTAAAATTAAATTAGTGAGGCCTGCTCAAGGAACTTCTTAAAATTATGCTACTGGCAGAGATTCAACTTAGCAGTGAGGTTTCTTTTACAAAATCACTTCACTCAAAAAAGTCACAAGTTATGAAACAAAAACACAACATAAAAATTTCTGACTTTTGTCAAGGATTTGATCAAATTAGCCAGGAACTCTTACACTATTCAGACCACCAGTTGTGTTTACCAATACAAAAGAGAAAGTTCAATAAATTAGCTCCAGCAGTCTGGAGCTCATTTCCATCATACATTACAAATCTTGAAATGTTCCATTATCAATTCATACCATCCAGATGAACTATCTTCTCTCAATGTAAATACTTCCAGTAGATAACACTCTTCCTCGCAAATATCAGCTTAGCCCCGATTCTACTGTGCTCTCCACATTTATTACCATATGTTGTGAAAACATATAGTCTAATTCTCCAAATACACAGCTACATTCATAGGTACCAGTAACACCATGTACTACAAAAAATAAATAAATAAATACATAAAAGAGAAGAAGTGGGCATTCAGCTGCATGCTGGTCATAAATTCATGACGAGAATCGCCTAGGTCAGTACATAATGCACTACACAGCCATGCAGGAGCTCAGTACATACCTCTCAAACTCTTCACAAAATATCTGGACAAAGCCAAAAATAATGGGGGGGCTAAAAATATGGAGAAATTTTAAACACTGCTCTTATAAACTTAGAAAGTTGCTAGAATAAAAGGTTGTGTGTTAGCATGCATTTGAGGAATATGAAGTCTGAAACTCAGTCTGTCCTTATTTAGTGACAAATTCTCAATGATTTGCCAGAAAAAAAAAAAAGAAGTTATGTCTTACCATAACATTCCATCTGTATTGTTGATCCTCGTTCAGTCATTACGCATGGGTATCGGTTCCGACCTCGGAATCGAGCCGGTCATTTTCCAAGCTCGCGTCAGCTATAAACTCTCGAGCTAAACTCTTACCCATAATCCCCCTCTCCCTGTTACCTCAGATTGAGTTGCAAGTCAAAAGAAGGTAGAAGCTACCTCTGGTCAAATAACCTAAGAGAACCGGATGGTGAGATCCACTAGAAGCCACAGGAGGAGGGAGAGTCGTAATGACTGAACGAGGATCAACAATACAGATGGAACATTATGGTAAGACATAACTTCTTTATCTGATATTGTTAATCCTCGTTCATTCCTTAAGCATGGGACAGAGCCCCCAGCTACCTCTATTCCTGGGAGGCTCTCATGGAAGGACATTCCTGAGCACCATAGAAACAAAAGATTCTCCTCCCCTGGAGGCCAAATCCAATTTGTAATGATTGATGAAGGTATGAGGCCTAGCCAAAGTTGTAGCTGGACAGATGTCATGTAAAGAAGCTCTGGCATGGAAGGCAGCAGAAGTTGGCACCGACCTTGTTGTATGAGTTTTCATGGTAGTAGGCAACGAGATATTACGTTGTGTATAAATGAAGGTCACGCAGTCCTTCAACCATCTAACTAATGTGACCTTAGCAACAGCAGACCCTAATCTAGGTCCAGAAAAAGCCAAAAATAACTGGTCAGATTTACGAAAGGACCTAGTCCTGTAAGTAAAAACGGATTTGCCTGTGGATATCTAGGGTATGTAGGCAATACTCTCCTCTGTTTGAATGATTGGGAAAGAAAACTGGCAATTCAATAGTTTGACTAATAGACATTTCAGAGATCACTTTTGGCAGAAATGAAGGATTAGTTCTCAAAGACACTATCTCTATGAAAAATCAAATATGGACTCCTGATACATACAGCTTGAAGCTCAGAGATATGTCTGGAAGAAGTAATGGTGACCAAAAACAAGGTTTTCCATGACAAATGCTTGAGGTCGCAAGAAGAAGCTGGTTCGAAGGGTGGCATTGTCAGAGCTTGTAGAACTAATGATAGATCCCATGGTTGAATAGGTTCTGTAACAGGTGGCTTCAGATGATTCACACCTTTTATGAAGGTCTTGCACAATTTATGAGACATGAGAGGAATCTTGGACACCCTCATGGAAATTAGAAATTGCAGCCAAATGAACTCTAATAGTAAAGGTCGACAGACCCGATTGGAAAAGGTCAGCCAGATAGTCTAGTACTATAGACACTGGCGCTGAGAAGGGATCTACTGGTTTATCTTTCAGCCAACAGGTAAATCTTTTCCACTTGCTTAGATAAGTAATTCTAGTGAAAGACTTATGAGATGCAATGAGAATGTCACGTACTGGTAAAGAAAGATCATTCTGCCTAGCAATCAAGGGAATTGGAGTAGCCAAGCTGTGAGCTTCAGGCTGTTCAAGTTGGGATGAATCAGGTTCTGTGGATGTGTGATTAACACCGGGGTTGGATGGAGAATCCATGGTCGATCTAGTAGGTGAGGCCAAAGGAAGGGGAACCAAATCTGACGAGGCCAATATGGTGCTAGGAGGATCACCTTGCTCTTCAACCGATAGGCTTTCTTCAGAAACTGGGGAATGAGAGGAAAAGGTGGGAATGCATAAAGAAGACCCGAGGGCCAATCGTGGACTAGAGCGTCCCTGGGTGACTGTCTCGGAGGGGGAATCAGGACGAAGTAGTTGCTGCATTTGTAGTTGGTTGGGGATGCAAAGAGATCGCAGCAAGGATGGCCCCAGCGGTGGAAGATCTCCGCCACTATCAAGGGATTCATGGACCACTCGTGAGGTTGTAGAATGCACCTGCTGAGTCTGTCTGCTATCACGTTGGAACTCCCGGAAATGTGCGTTGCTAGAAGAAAAACGGTTGGTAGCCATCGCCCATTGCCATATCCTCACGGCCTCTCAAAGGGGGTAAGATTTGGTTCCACCTTGCTTGTTGATGTACCAGACCACCGTCATGTTGTCTGATTGAATCGCAATCGTCCCAGGCGGCAGCAGGGGATGGAATGCTTGCAACGCCAGAAGCACCACCCTCAGCTCTATAAAATTTATATGCAGATGGGCCTCCAGTTCGGACCAAGTGCCTTGGACTGTCTGTCCCTGACATAGCCCCCCCACCCCTTCTGGGAGGCATCCGTGGTCACTGTGGCCTTGGGTTGCTGGGGGAAAGGGGCAAGACCATTGTGACAGATTGTGTGTCATCCACCAATTTAAATCTTGTTTGCACCTGTGGTTTACTCGAATCTTGGCTGAAAGAAGATGCTGAAAAGGATACCATTGGGTGAGCAATAGCCATTGTAGAAGCCTCATATGAAACCTGGCCGGGGGGACAATGGTGATGGAGGCTGCCATGGAACCCAACAGCTGTAGAACAGAGTGAGCTGTGGATTTCTCCCTTGAAAGGATTGGAATCAGTTGTTGCTTTATCCTTAAAATTCTGTGCTCTGGAATGGCAGCTCTGCAATTCTTTGTGTCCAAGATAACCCCTATGAATTCTGTCGACTGAGATGGGGTGAGATTGGATTTTTGCCAGTTTATGGTTATGCCTAGCCTTTGTGCAGCGAGGAGAGAGTATGCCAGGGCTTCTTCAAGTAGATGTCTGTTGGGGGCGGAAATGAGCCAGTCGTCTAGGTATGGAAACACCTGGAATTCTTGAAGTCGCAAGTGAGCTGTGATGCCTGCCATGCACTTTGTGAACACTCTGGGGGCTGTAGAGAGTCGGAAGGGCAGTACTCTGAACTAGTAGTGACTGGCTACCGCATGGAAGTGCAGAAATCTTCTTGATGGCTTGCCCAGTTTTACGTGGAAGTACACATCTTGAAGATCTATCGAGCACATCCAATCGTCTTTTTCCAAAAGCGGGAGGATAGACTGTATTGTGACCATCCGGAATTTTTGTACTCTCACAAACTTGTTCAATACACTGAGATCCAAAATTGGTCCCCAGTTTTCTTTGGCACCAAAAATAGTCTAGAGTAGAATCCAGATCCTATCTGGTCTGGAGGGACTATTTGGATGACTCTCTTAGCAGCTTTTCTATCTCTAGTGCTGCTTCTTCCCTTTGACTGGGTGGAACGTCAGGAAGATTTTTTGAAGGGGCAGGACAAATATTGAAGAGGATATGATAACCTCTGGTTATAATTCTTTGTACCCAAGAATCGGTGGTGATGGTTAGCCAGGCAGAAGGGTACAAGGAGAAATGACCCCCAACCACCTCCAGAGAAGGGTACAAGGAGAAATGACCCCCAACCACCTCCAGAGAAGGGTACAAGGAGAAACTACCCCCAACCACCTCCAGAGGAAAGGAGTTGGGCCGCTCTTCAGGTGCACTGGTAGGATTGGCCAGGGAAAGAGTCCCTGGAACCCTGGTTATGCGGACCCCCTCTGCCCCAAAAGGAGCGTCTTCCCTGTGAGTTTCCCCCTCTGCCTCTAGGGGAGAACTCTGCCTGTGTGTCACAGAAAGGACCCTGAGATTTCTTGAACCATATCTTCCCATTCTTTTTGTTTCGGGCGAAAGCACATTGAGGGGAAGAATAACGGACACCTTCGGCACAAAGGGCCTTACCGTCCTGTTCACATCTGGCCAGTGTGCTTTTAACTTTGGGTTCAAACAACGAAGAGGCCTCAATGGGAGCGTTAAGAAAGGAAGCCTTAAAGGGTTCCGCGAAATTGCACAAGCGCATCCATGCATGTCATCTCAAGACTGCAGCTGAACCCGCCGCTCTAGCTGCTCCTTCTGATGCGTGAGATATCAGTCGCATAGAGGAGTTAGATACGGACTCAATGGTGGCCAGCTGAGAAGCCACTGTCATGGACCTCAGACACGGCACCAGCCAAGGTTTCAGAGCGCTCGGAAATCAGATCCCTTTGAAGTCTGGTAAAATGTGCCATATAATTCAGGGACCTGATAGTAAAGGTCGCTGATGCAAAGGTGCGCTTCCCTATCCTGTCCAGGGCCCGGGACTCTTGGCCAGGCAGATGGACAGTCTGGCTTTCTTCTTCTGCTAGATCCTTTTTTGTTGCGGACGCCACCACCCAAGCATCCACAAAAAGACCTTTGGACCAATGGGGATCCGTAGCAGGAGGGGACAAAATCTTATCTGGCCTCCGGGGAATAGCTTCAACGGTGTCAGGAGCCTTCCACGCACGCTGCCCAATGAGCAGGACAAGTTAATTGGCAGGAGGAGTAACCCAGGAGGTTAGCGGCCGGGCTCGAAAAACCTGCAGGAACACAGACTCCTCAAAGGTCGGATTAGAGGGCTGCCAGTCACCTCTCTGTTTAAGGATTTCTAGGATACCACCGAAGGATACCTCAGAGGGTGACCGAGGGGATCCTTCCCCCCTCAAAGTCTGTGTCTTCAGTGAGGGACTCCTCTGTGGAGTCCATGTGCTTCCTCTTACATGAACTTTTCCGGTGGACTTCCTCAGAGGGTGTAGGCTGGGGAAGACAGTGGAAAAGGGGTTTCCTGTGGGAATATGTCCTGAGGACCTTGAACCCGTTGTCCGCTAGGTGTGACTTGTGAAACCAGTATACCAGAGGAGGGCAGGGGGATAGACAGTCCAGTATCGCCAGCAGCAGCGAAAGCCTTCTCCATCAGTTGGAAGGCTGGCCCACCTGAAGAGGAGTGAATGTCCAGGACAGGGGTCACCCCTCCCCTAAGTGGCTCAGCCTTCCGACCCGGAGTCCCCAGATGGCTGTGGAGCAGCAAATTACACGTGTCACCATTGTCATCCTGGGTCGTAGCAAAACTTTCCTGCCAAGAAGGCAACTACGGTTCCTTAGTGAGATCCATAAAGGGAACCGCAGAGGGGGAAGATTGTGCTACATCCATGGACTTCAAAGGCAATGAAGGAGGAGAATAAGAAAGGGGTCTTGGGAGATGGGTCCTGGGAGGGTGGGATACCTCAGGCCAAAAGCACTTGATCCACAAGACACAACACATCATGTTGGGAAAGGCTTCTAGTGGACCTCACGGAAACTGGGAGGGTGGGATATCTCAGGCCAAAAGCACTTGATCCACAAGACGCAACACATCATGTTGGGAAAGGCTTCTAGTGGACCTCACGGAAACTGAGGGAGAAACAGGCCTGTTCACAGAAGAGAGAAACTCGGTGCCCACCTCACCAGTCTGCACAGAGAACAAACGGTGTCGAGAGAGACTGGACTATGGGTGTCGGCACTGAGGAAGTCATCGGTGCCGAGGTCACGGTCTGCACTGACACAAAGGATCGGTGCTGAAGTGGTTGCCAGTACCGAAGCTGGAACTGACAAAATTGGAGCCAACAACCAAGGCGTCGGTTCCGAGTAAGATGTCGGAGCCGACGTGGTCAAGGTCTACGCCAACTGAGCGGTCGGTGCCGATACAGTAGTAGTAATAGTCTGAACAGAGGAGCCCCTCTGTGCCGATATAGTGAAGGCTGCAGGAGAAGACGGAGCCGAGATCACTAATGGAGCCAAAGGCCTCGGTGCCAAAAGTTTAGGCACTGAAAGCACTGGGGCTGACTGAGTAAGCTCTGGAGCAAAAACTTTAGCCTTTTTAGGTTTTGGTTTGCAGGAGTCCCCAGCCGGTGACGAAGGTAGAAACTTGGCCTTAGTAGGAACATCCAAAATGTTGTTATGGGCTCTAGGAGGGGTTGAGGCCTCCGACCCAGAAATAGCCTCTGAAAAGGGAGGTTTAAGAAGTGCCTTAAGCAACAACTTGTTTTTCCTTTCTAACAAGGTTATGCTAGAAAAATTTTCACAGATAGTACAGGGTGGGTCAACAGATAAATGGGACACCCCCAAACAATAAAAACACAAAGAGTGTGCATCAGATGTAGGTAATTTATGTCCACAATCAGAACACCTTTTAAAACTCAGACTACCTTTCTTATCCGCCATGACAGAAAAAGGGGATAGTCGAAAGGGTACCAGCAATGGTACAAAAGAATACCCAAAGGTATGAAAAAAGGAAGATTACCAACGATGGTAGGGAAGAAATACCTCGCGGTAAAAGGTGTAGAGAAAGGAGAAGAAAAACTCAAGAAAATATGGTTGCTAGATGCAATGGGGTAAGAGACAATGAAATAGAAACTTTTGACAGAAAGAGTTATATAAATGACTATTCTGACAACAAATAACTATACTTGGCTCAAGAGAAGCGGCTTGACACGACCGAATGGCAACGCGGCAAACGAAATCTGAGGTAACAGGGAGAGGGGGATTATGGGTAAGAGTTTAGCTCGAGAGTTTGCAGCTGACGCGAGCTTGGAAAATGGCCGGCTCGGTTCCGAGGTCAGAACCGATACCCATGCGTAAGGAATGAACAAGGATTAACAATATCAGATCAAATTTTAAGAATAGCAGACCAGAAATACGAGGCAAAAATCTGGACATTCTGTGAAATTCTGGACAGTTGAGAGCTATGGCATAATACTCCATTCATTTCAACAGTGCAATAAGCACTAGTATGAGTGGAGCTCTCAGTGCGGCAGTAGAGTAGTGTGCACAGTATGACAGCCTGTCCACTATGCCAGATAACAGCACTGAGAGCCCTTGGCTAAAAGTGTAAATGTCAAGGCCACACACCACAGTACCTGCAGCAACATAAGCACTTGGACAAACAAGTGTACCTGTTAAAGATACACAATGTACTTCTTCAATGCTACATCTAATCCACTTTATCACCTAATAACAGCTTTTTATCATTCATTTTTATTTGACAGCAGTTTCGTGTGTGTAATTTGTATCTTGTAACCTTGTTATGATATTATCTTGCCTGCATCCATCTGAAAAAGGTTTTTCGTTACAAATATTAAAACGTGTTGGGTATACACATTAAAGTTGTAATCTTGTATCTAATGTATGTGATTATCTTTCAGTCATTACCAGGATTTACCATTAAAATGTTATTCCCCATTTGTGAAAACTGTCCTCTTGTAATCTTGTTGTCATTTTATATTGCCTGTGCTCAAGTCGTTGCTGAAGAGAGATCTAGGACAAGCTCATCTATGTAATTAATAAATGAACGAAATTTGACAGTCAACTGTATAAAAAGGACCAATACAAAATAGGGTTAGCAGTTATAGTTATGACTTAGTCTGCCAATCAGAAGCAAATCCTACTATCGATGCCATCCTTGCAAAATTGTTCTATAAGAATCCAGTCCACTTCTATAGTCTAAACCAATGGAGAAATGTTCCATCTTCAAAACATTACAAGACACTTAGCACCTCACTGATGTACTCCTACTAAACAGTACCTCCTTTCAGACTTTGAATCCATTAAGTGCTGGTTTTGCAGACGGACAGCGAAACAAATACATTACTAAAGCAGATACCAAGGTGGCCTTCTAAATCCCTCTTTTTGTACTTGAAGGTCAAGGAAGATGGCAGAGGACACAGGATGACATTGACAGCATGAATGAATGAATGAAGGAAAAAGACATTGCAGACTGATTACAAGAATGTTTACAAATATTTATTCTTTTGTGCAAGCTGAGGGAATTGAAGTTATATTAATTTGGCTTTCACTAGTATTTCAGTTTGGTTTTGACGCAACTGTGGTGGTATTAGCAGAGCTGGCTTTCTCTAGTGTTTTAAATCAGTTTTTAACACAGGAGCAATCGCATGCAGTTCTTAGGAAGGTTTACAGTTTCTGTAAGAAAAGCTTTAGGGTCACTTATGTTCTTAAAATTAATACAATTAAGTTATTAAAATGCATGTATTCTTTGAAATTACACTCCTGCTCAGGCAAACAAAAACAGAGAAGATTAATGAGAAAGAATTCAGCATCTTCTAAAACAGAAAGGTAAAAGCATCAGGTCAACCTACTACTTATCCAGTGAGGTTTCTTTTCTTTGCTAGTTTTGCTCCACTTAATTTTCGCTTTCACCAGGTGAAAGTACAGTTGTGCAAAATCTTACCGCAACAGTAGATGTCCTGCTCTTCACTGTTGCAGTATTCTTCATAGAGGTCATCTGCCCAGAGCAGCCCGTTGCTCCATCAATATGAAAAAAGCCTAAAAAAGTTCTTGTATGTGCCATGCATCACATGTATACTCCATGCACAGAACATAGGGCATAAAAGGGAAAAATGGATGCATCTACCTAGAACTGAATTGCCCAAGAAGAAAACAGTCGCCATAGGACAAAGAAGCCCTTGCATATCCATAAGGAAAAAATGCAGAACAAACAAGAGGGGGTTTGGAGGGAGGGTGCAACTACTGCAACAGTGAAGAAAAGGACATCTACTGTTATGGTAAGGCTTTACATAACTGTACTATATCCTTCTATGTTACTGTTGCAGTATTCGTTACACAAGGAAGAGTAAAAAAGCTCAAGAAACAGAATGGGAGGTGGAAGGCTGAGAATAACCCTCAACAACCCCATATGAAATGGTTTCAGCAAAACCTGCTCTGGTCCTAGAAACCATATCATACTTAAAATGCTTAGTAAAGGTATGCACTGAAAACCAAGTAGCAGCTTCAAGGATGGAATTGGTGTCCAGGCAACAGCACTAGTGGAATGAGCTCCAACAGATGTATACAGAGATATGAAAAGAATGACAAAAGGAAATGGACTTGATGGTTTGCTTAGAAACAGCCATACCCAAAGACACGGGATGAAAGTAAGCTGACCAGACTTACGAATAGTCCTAGTTTTATCCAAATAGTACCTCAAATGTCTATGCAAATCCAAAGTATGCAGGTCCCACTCACTGGCAAACTGAGAAGGGAAAAAGGAAGGGAGTTATACTGACTGATTCGAGGACAAATTATTTACTACCTTAGGCTTAAAAGGGGGGCTAGTACGAAGAGAAACCCTGTCCCTGTGAAAAAACAAAAAAGGAAGAATGGCCATAAGGGCCTGGAGCTCAGAAATCCTCTGAGCAGAAGTAAGAGCCAGCAACAAAACAGTCTTCCAGGTACAATGTTGCAAACAAGCAGAATCTGCAGGCTCACAAGGAGCTTTAGTCAATTTTTCCAAAATAAAATTAAAAAGTCCCAAGGAGGAGGAATAAGTTTATATGGAGGCCTAAACTCCCACTGAAAAAAGGTTATGACCATGGCACCAGACTGAAAATCTTCTCCATTTGAACAGATCACATTTTCTAGTTGAGGGTTTCCTTGCCTCTTGTAAATCCCTGAGCACTTCCTCGGAAGAGAGGTGCTTGAAACAGATCAAAACCAGTGCCAATGCTGTCTTGGCCAAAAGGGAATGACTAGCAAGATTTTTGGGGAGTCCAGCGAAATCTTCTGCAGGACGTCTGGAAGTAGAGGAAGAGGGGGGGAAGCATAAAGAAACATCCTCTTCCAGGAAAGGGCATCCGCCTTTCATGCCAGGTGGTAAGGCACTCTGGAACAGAAGAGAGGAAGTTGCCTGTTCAGTGGGGAGGCAAAAGGTCTAACTGAAGTATAACCCACTGAAGGACAATGTCCAGAAACACGTCTCTGTGAAGCACCCATTTATGAGCCTGTGTTTTGGACTTGCTCAGACAGTCTGCCACTAGACTGTGTCTGAAGGAATGTATGCTGCCTAAAGAGTTAACAGATAATCAAGAAACAATTTCCCAAGCCTGAAGTACCATCCTGCAGAGGAAGTAAGATTTTTGTGCCCCCTTGCTTGTTGACATACCACATCTCTGTAATGCTGTCTTTGTACACCTTCAAGGGACCAGGAGAGAACATGGGGTGAAAAGACTGAAGGGCCAGAATCAGAGCGCTCATCTATTTGATGTTGATATGGTCAGACTTCTGATGGTGAGGACAATGACCCTGAGCTTTCAGGTGACCAAGAGAACTCACCCACCCCATCTCTGAGGCACTGAACAGCTCTTGAGAAGGGACTGGAGGCTAAAAGAGCCAGCCTGGGTTGACAGAGAACTGTTCAATCCACCACTCAAATTCATTCTTGAAGGAAGGAGACATATGCTGAAATTCAGAGGTTGACAATGGTGTAGCCAAACTGGCTTGGGGTACCACTGAAGCTTCTGCACACGCAATCTGATGAGAAAAAGCATTGGAATAGAAGAGGCCATGAATCCCAGGGCCTGAAGAAACTCCTTGGCTAGCATGGCAGTCAGAGGAACAAAAGAATGAAAGAAGGCTGTCAACGAGAATACCTTTGGAGGCAGAAGACAGGCCAACATTGGCACAGTCTGCATCACAGATGCACATGATCCTGAGAAGGAGTCAAGATGGATTTTGGAAGTTGATAGTAAACCCCAGACTTTGAATAAGAGAGACGTTGAACTGCAGATCCTGAAAAAATTGACTGGGAGAAGGCAGCTGAAGCAACAAGCCTTCTAGATAAGGAAAAATCTGAATGCCTTGAAGCCTGAAGAAGGCACTCACAGGAGCTAAACATTTTGTAAATACCCTTGGGGCAGTAGAGAGACCAAAAGGAAAAGCAAAAAACTGAAAATGAGAGGAAGACACAGAGAAACCTAAAAAGTTCTTGAAGAAAGGGTGAATATGGATATGTACGTAAGCATCTTTCAGATCCAAGGACACCAAAAAAAAATCTGGGGTAATAAAAGAGGAAGAGTTTGAAGAGCAAGCATCCAAAAAGAAGGGATCTCGAGACAGGTGTTGAACCAGGAGAGATCCAAAATAGGTCTCCAAGTGCCCTCCTTTGAGGAACCAGGAACATCCTGGAATAGAAACCCCTTCCCACTTGGTTTGCGGGGGGTTAGGTTGAATAGTTCCTTGGTCCAACAGGGACCCTAGAACCTCCAGAAAATGAGGAAGTAGCTCTACAGGACGTTGAGGAATCCCTGAAAAAGGAGTAGCTCTACAGGACGTTGAGGAATCCCTGAAAAAGGAGGGAGAGAATTCCATACCATGAATGACTAAAAGGACCCAAGAGTCTGAAGTGATGATACAACATAGGAAGAGCTGAGGGACAAAGGAACCTGGTCTAAATGTCAGGGGGCAAACTGTCACACAGAAGCAGGCTCATCAGATAAAGGAGGCTTCTGGTCCACAGAAACTTGAGAAGCCTTAGCAGAGGAGGCCCGCCTCCTACCCTTCCTGCCCTTGGAGGTCTGGTGGGGGTTGCTTGCAAACAAAAGCAGACCTAGAAGGATAATTTCTCTGGAACTTAGGGATAGGAGAGATAAAAATGTTTAAGGTCTTCCAAGACTTTTTCTTTCTCTTGAACAGACAAACATAGCAGCAGCAGTCCCAAAAAGTTGTGTACTATCCAAAGGAGCATCCAAAAACTTGTCTTTAATGCCATCAGGTAGAGACTGGAAATGAAGCCAAGAATAAATACCTCATGATGGACCCAAAAGCCGCAGCCCTAGAAGGGGTGTCAGCAGCATCATAACTGCACTTGAGTGGCGAGCCGCTTGAGAAACAGAACATAAAATAAAAAAAAAAGAGAGTGCGAGTGATCAGGCAGAGGATTTACCTTCAGAATCAGGAAAGGCAGAGATAAACGAATAAAAGCACCAAATACCAATAAAAACAAGCCGCTGAGGTGAAACAAATACAGTTCTTCAAAATAGCATACCAAGTATTTTATTTGACCGCTTTCGTAAAAAACTTCTTCAGAATAAAAAACTCTGTACAGACCACATTTAAATAACACAATCAATTATTGATACTGATTGAACTAATTAACTAATAAAAACCAATTGTTACAACAATTACAAAGCAATGATTTTTTAAAAAAAGAAAGAACCCACTTTCTTTTTGTCAGTGATATATAACCTACGATGTTTTAAAAAACATTTTACATTAATACATTCATTTAACCCCGGTGGCCTATCAGATTTTAATTTTATTTGCCACATTGCTTCCCTTTGTTCCAAGTGGTTCTTAAGATCACCTCCCCTAGGATCCACAGGACAAATTTCTAAAATGGTAAACAAAAATTTTTTATAAAAAGTACAATCAATGGAATGTTTGTACAAAGCGTTGGTCATGTCTTTACGTTTAATAGCATAATTGTGTTCCTGGATGCGTGTACTGAGTTTCCTGGTAGTCATGCCAACATAAAATGCAGGGCATCCAGAACAAAAAGAAATGTACACTACATTAGTAGCATTACAATTGACTAACCCAGGTACTTCAATGGTGTAAGGAATGGAACACACAGCTATATAAGGACTAACTAAAATAAATCTACAGGCAGTACATCCATGACAGCAATGCATGCCACGTTTAATGGATAAACTAGTATTAGTTGTTTTTTTACTCTTTTCCAAAATGTTTTTTAAATTGTATTCATTCCGAAAAACACATTTAGGTTTATCTCCCAGAATAAGTGAAATATCAGGGTTACCTTTAATAATTTTCCAGTTGTTCTACAGAATTGTAAACAAATCCTTACTGTCTGCACTCATCTCAAAGGAACATGTTACAGTAGATTTAACTGACTTTGTACAATGTGGAAATATTAAACCATTAGAATTGTTAAATGGACCGGTTAAAATAGGGGGAAAATCAGTATAACATCTGTCAAAAATTCCTTTAGCTGTGTTAACAAGGAAAGTAGTGTCGTAACCTCTCTTTGAGAATAAATCAATAATAAAATCAAATTCACCAACTAAGTCGTCATCTCTGGTAGTCATTCGACTTGCCCGTATGAATTGCCCCTTGGGAATATTATTAATCATGTACTTTGGATGTCCACTAGAATGATGTAAATACCCATTCGTGAAGGTGTCTTTGCGGTGTATGTTACTCTGAAATTTACATTCAATGTGATCCCACCATAAATGAATGTCTAAAAAATTGACAGCAGTACCAACATCCCCTTTTGTGAACTTCAAGTACTCAGAAAATGAATTAATGAAACCCATAAATTGGTCAACTGTGTCAGGTCCTCCTTGCAAAATGAAGACCAAATCGTCGATGAATCGACAGTAAAACTTAACTTGAAATTTTTCTTTCAACAATGGAATTATTTCAGTTTCCCACCAAGCCATAACAATGTTGGCGTATGCCGGGGCGGCTGGGGAACCCATCGCAACACCTTTTATCTGCTTGTAATATTGGTCACCAAATAAAAAGAAATTGTTGTCCAAAATAATTTCAAGAAATAAACAAATGGTGTTAATAGTAGAGATGGAATAACAATGTTTCTGACACAAATAACTGCGGACTGCTTCTACTCCATTATCATGGGGAATGCATGTATAAAGAGACACTACATCAATAGTAAAAATAGTGTGTATCTTAACATCAAAGGAGAAATTGTTTAAAAAGTCCCCTAGTTTACTGAGAAAATGCCAAGAATCTTTCACATAGGAAGGTTGAACTTCTAACAAGGGTCCTAACATGGAATCAATTATTAAGGCAATGCCTTCTGTAGCTGAATTGGGAGCAGAAACAATGGGTCTAAACGGGGGGTCTGATATGTTTTTATGAGTTTTCGGAATTCCGAAAATCACACCAATTTTTGGTTCAGAAATTACACAAAAATCATATAGTTCAAATGCTATTTCTCCAGACATCAAACAATCATACAAAAAAGAATGTATCCTTTTAAACTGACTGTATATGAAATGTAAAGGGACCCGTTCGTATTCAGATCCATTGTTTAATAATTCCAACATACACTTTTTATATTTGTCCTGTGTCATAATAACTATATTAGACCCTTTATCGCTCTTCATAAATCTTATTGTTTTAGTCAATTTTTGTAAATCAAACAAAGCTGATCTTTCAATAGATGTTAAATTGTGATCAATATGTACATTCTTCCTAATTAAATGATTATTAACATCTTCAATACATTGTTCTTGAAATATTCTTAAAGTTTGGTGTAAAGTAGGATTATAAGTAGTAGGCTTTACAAGACATTTTTCATTTTGATTTATGTTGTTAAACAGATAGGTCAAATTTAACCTTCTTGTAAATTTCATAATATCTACAACTGTTTTACAATAGTTGCCTCGATGCATAGGTACAAAATTCAAACCTAACTTTAAAACCCTTAATTGAACTTCAGAAAAAGGGTAATCAGTTAAATTTACAATATTAAATAAATCCCAGTCTCTGTTCATGCTTCCTCCCCTGAGGACGTTGACCCCAGGCAGAGATAACCTGACAAGCTTGAGTAATCAAGGCCAGAGCATACCTGGTCATGTGGGTCTGGTAATTAATAGCCTTAAAGACCAAAGTAGAAACAGTGTAAACTTTCTTGACAATTCTCTCCACTGTCCAACTATCCTTATAAGAAGGTAAAAGTCTGAAGTGGACAAAAGTTTTGAAGGTTTATCAGAAGAGACTGATACCACAACAGGATCAGCAAGAAGGATATTCAAATAAAAACTGACAATCCTTAAGAACCTATTAGGTTTCTTAGGAGCAGGAAGCTGAGAATCAGGAGACTTGAAAGTAGCAATGAAAGTATTTAACAAGACAGCCAACCCAGGAGGAACTCCCTATGGTTTAGGAGTAGCCATTTGAAGCAACTCGCATCTACTCTGTTTATCAGACACTTGACAAGAATCCCACTTAAAGAATTCCATCATCCTAGTAACTGTTTTCCCAAAAGACAATTCCTCGAAAGCAGACTCGGGGTTAACAGAGTCCTCTTCATCATAGCCATAAGCCAAAGACAAAGGCATCTGTGAAGAATAGGACAAAAACCCCCATCAGACACTAAACCCTCATCCGAGGAAGCTGGTTCCCTAAGCTGTTTAGAAAGGGTACAGGTCCAAGAAGAAGCAGGTAATAAAACCCTCCGAGGAGGCTTTAAGAGCCATTAAGGCAGAAAACCAGCCCTGAGTAAACTCTCTGCTATTCCCTTTGAGGATCCATAAGACAGACCAAAACGCACTTTTTTTGTCTTTTCTTAGATGGGATATCAGCCCTAACAAATACAGGAAGTTCTCACCCTTGGCAAAAGTTGATAAGAGAACCCACTCCCTGACCAATACCTGAGGAATCCCTCTAGAATTCTCAGAGTTAATCTTAACCTTATATATTATGTCTTGACACAGGTCATACCTACAAATAGTACTAGCCATATTCAAAGCCTAGGTTTTGTTGTCAAGATTTAACAAATTTGTATGTTCTTATGTATACTACTAAATTTTGATTACTTTATACTTTGATTATTGTAATGTGTGCATGAAAATGTTCTGTTACTCGTGAAGCTTTTCTCCCCAGGCCGCTGCTGAAAAAGGACCTGGGTCCAGTCAAACTTTCCCTGTAAACAAATGTTAAATAAATAAATAAAATACCAACCACGGTTCCCCCATGGCATCCAGGGAAGACTCCTGCAAAGTCTCAGAGGATGTGCGAAAAGACGGATCCATGCCAGCCTCCAGTGTTGTCACAGCAGAGGAATCAAACTTAGATGACGAATGACCTACAGAGCTATTACCTGTTTCTAGAGGGCCGTCTGGTGATGGCTGAACAGCTAAAAAATCTGGCTGAGACTTCTTGGCCTTCTTTTTACCTAGCAGGAGTATTTCTGAGTTAAAGGATTATGCTATGGTACCCTGGGCTAACTGTTTAAGCCATTTTTCAAGTTTAATGCCCAAGGAAGACAAATGGCTTCTGACTGTTTTAGGCACAAATGTCTTACAGATCTTACAGATACTACAAGAGGTATGGTCGTGGGAAGCACCCAAACAAAAAATAAACTGTTTGTGATGATCTTTATGGGGAATCTGCCTCCCACACAGACATTTTCCCTTCTTGGATGACATGAACTCTAGGTAGTAAAAGAAAATACAAGACCAAGAAAGTAAAATAAAACACAACAGGACACTTACCTGGTGTTGCTAAACACTCAGTACAGCAACAAGGCATTCAGACCAGCGTTCA
This sequence comes from Protopterus annectens, assembly GCF_019279795.1. Taxonomy (NCBI): domain Eukaryota; kingdom Metazoa; phylum Chordata; order Ceratodontiformes; family Protopteridae; genus Protopterus; species Protopterus annectens. The sequence goes on from NC_056743.1 coordinate 976,989,690, forward strand.
AACTGTTGGCAAAAGTACTAGTTAGTTGCATCTGTACATCCCTTTTATGCCTTACATTTTGTGCAGGCATGTGTGTGACATACAGTGCATACTAGATCTGTTTTAGGCCTTTTCATACTGGCTGAGCGTTAGGCTGCCCTGGATGGGACATGTGTGACATATGGTGCATACTAGACCTGTTTTAAGGCTTTTTCCTACTGGCTAAGCATTAGGCTGCCCTGGATGGGACATCATTCTATGATACAGAAGGACATCTGCAAATTCTCAATCTTCCCCCACCCCCATTCCACAAGAAGCAAGGTGTAGGCATGGCAGTATAGTGAAAATAAGCAAAAGAGGAGCTGGTTACAAATGCATGCCCAAGAAAACAGAACACTCAGTGTAGAATTTAGTAAGTTTTAGTTGTGAAGCCTCTCACCACAAGACCAGAACACATTTATAAACTTTTGCTTAAAACACAACACTATAAAAACCATGCTTAGAAACAAGATTACTCATTTGAAAACAATATTTTATTTACAGATGCAAGGGGCAACAGATAAATATTTTGCTGACATTTCCCAATTGTTTAGTGAGGACTTCATATACACAGATGTGTATACTTTTCTTAATATTGGCATGGTAACGATGATGGGGTAAGATTTCAAAACTTTTAGTCTTCACTACTGATTATGTGAAATGCAGTCAGCTGCCCAAAACAAGACAAACCAAGGGATTGCCTTGTGCACCACTAATTTGAGAGCAGAGAAAAAAAATATTTTGGGGAGATACATAAACACTAACACATTTACAACAAGCTGTAGGCTGCAAATAAGTGCCCTGATGCATAACACATCTAATGATGCAGTAAAGTCCAATGGCAAGACATCTCCATGCTTTACTCATGTATAAACTTGTGCAGGCTTCAAGCTATGTTGCTCTTGCATGTTTAACAGTGCGCATATCAATTAAAAGTTACTCAACCTAAAAAATGTGTAACCATTGCATGCCTTCCATTAAGCACAGAGTGATTATTAATTGTGAAGACCATTGGGGCACTGACGGGGGCTGAATGGAATCACTGCCAATCAGAATGTCACAGAAGAACCACGCTGATACCACAGCAATGGTTTCTCAATTTACATCACTGTTAACCAGCAGGTTAAAGAAAGTGCAAACAATTCTGATTCAACGATCAGTTTACAAAATGCAACCTACCCTTGAGAGTATACGTGGAATATACACTGCTGTCCTGGGTATTGGCATCAAACACCCAGACTGGACTGCGCACAGGCCATTTAAGAGCAGAGTGTTTGGCTTAGCACCCTAAGATCATAGGAAGTTACTAGGCTCCTCAGAAGTCAAGGCCAATATTAGTGGCTTAGCACCCTAGGATCAAAGGAAGTTACTAGGCTTCTTAGAAGTCAAGGCTAATATCAGTGGTCTCTGGCTAACTAAATTGGCAGATGACTGCAAATTCGGAGTTGTCATTGAATCTTACACTGACACAAATGTTCTCCAGAAAGGACAGACACAGATAAACTGGTGTCAGAGCCATGAACTAAAACTAAATGCCAAGAAATGCATAATAGTATCCTTCAGGAAGTCATCAATCTCTGGTAACCATACTATTGACAACACACCCCTTAGAGTTGACCCACCAGTCAGGGACTTACAGACACACAGGTAGTACTCTAGCCTTTGACCATCACGTCTACAGTGGTGAGAAAAACATTCTATGTTGTGCAACTTATAAACAAAGGCATGGCATGCAAGTCCAAGAAGTCATTGTTCCACTATTTTTGACAATCATCAGACCTATCATGGAGTGCAATGCCCCCTTTGGTATGTACCTGACCAGGCATATCCAACAACTGGAACGTCCACAGAAGTTCCTCACTAAAGGAATACAGGGCACAAGTAAAATGTCCTATGGAGACCAAGCCCCTATCCCTGTATTCGGTCTCCTACAGGCTTTTGACGGGAGATCTATGCCTGGCATACAGGGCATTGTCAGACTCCACTCTGATGGACCTACTGCATATCCACAAAACAAACAGCACCAGAACTACCCATTCTAAAGACTTAAACCTTGCCTGTGATATAATTAGGACCTGCTGGAGAGAGAGAGGCATGTATCCCAGAGACTACCCAGTCTATGGAACAGGCTCCCCATTCATGTGAAGCAGAGTTCCTCCCTAACCCAATTCAAGTGCAACTGGATGAGAAACCAGAAATTCATCCCTGGTTTGGCACCTGTGTCTCTAATGGACACAGGTAACCTGTAAACAGTACATCTCCCAGGCCCATGCTTACATTTATCAAAGGTATCAGAACTTGTCTGATATTTGGGATGCATGGCTTGGCTTAAAAAGGCCCTTGTGGTCATTAGCATAGTAAACACCTATGAATTTGCAGTTGTGTAAAATCTTACCATAACGGTAGATGTCCTTGCCTTCACCACTGCAATATTTCTTACAAATGGGATTCCCTGCAGTGAAACCCACCATCCAGCCAGTTTACCAGTCTACAGTTGCTTTAAGGTACGCTGAACGTCACCTGCACACTTCTTGCATAGGGTAGGGCATAAAGGTGATGTTCATTCGTACCATCCTCAGAACCGACTGCTGTTTCTACTGGGGCAGTCCAAGGAAAACCGAGGAGAACCTGCACATCCCGGAAAGAAAAAAGGCCAGAGGGATGGAATGAGGGAGCAAATACTGCAGTAGTGAAGGCAAGGACATCTACTGTTATGGTAAGATTTTACACAACTGTACTATGTTCTTACATTCACCATTGCAGTATTCCTTATAAATGGGAGAGTGCCAAAGCTCAAGAAACCTGGGAGGAGGAGGAAGCAGCAGCAGAGCCATCTAAGAAGCCATGAAGAATGGCAGCAGCAAATTCAGCTCTAGCTCTGGAGATAGCACCCAACTAGAAATGTTTGGTAAAGGTATGCATAGAAGTCCAGGTAGCAGCTTCAAGAATAGAGTTAGTGTCTAAGCCTTTGAAAAAAGCACCAGAAGAAGCCATAGTTCTAGTGGAATTAGCCTTTACAGAAGGAAGGGTCTCACCATGAAAAGTGTAACAAAAGGAAATAGCCTTTGAAATCCAAGTGGAAATGGTTTGCTTGGAAACAACCAAGCCTAAAGACCTAAGATGAAAGGAAAGAAATAACTGGTCAGATTTTCTGATAGCTTTAGTTTTATCCAAATAAAATCTGAGCTGTCTATGCACATCTAAGGTATGCAGCACCCTCTCACTATCAAATTGTGGAGAGGGGAAAAATGTAGGCAAATAAATAGACTGATTAAGTGACAACTCTAACACTTTGGGCATGAAAGAAGGATTAGTATGCAAGGACACCCTGTCCTCATGAAATATCAAAAAGGTGGACAAGCCATAATGGCTTGCAACTCAGGCACCTGTCTGGCAGAAGGAAGAGCTAACAAAAGAACTGTCTTCCAAGAAAAATGTTGCAAGGAAGCTGAAACAGCAGGCTCAAAAGGAGTCAGAGTCAATTTTTTCAGAGCAAAATTAAGATCCAGGGAGGAGGAACAGGCTTCCTGGGAGGTCTAATATTAAGGACGCCTTTAAGAAATTGCTTAGCCTCAAATCTAGAAGCTAACAGGGGAGTTAAAGGCAGACAAGCAGAAAGAGCTGATAAGTGGGCCTTAATAGAAGAATAGGCCAAACCAGCAATAAGCAACTCACACAAATAAAAGAGAACCAAAGGAAAATTCGCAGAAAGTGGGTCCAGGTCCCGAGAAAGACAGCAAATAGAAAACCTCTTCCATTTAGACAAGGATTTCGTAGTAGTAGGTTTTCTGGCCTCCTGCAGGACCTGCAGCACATTCTCAGAAAAAAAAGGTGTCTATGAGGGATCAAAACCCTATCACCCACAGTGTCAGTTGAAGTGTGGACAGGTGGGGATGGATGAGAGACCCCTTGTCTTGTGTGAGGAGATCCACCCTGTGAGGTAACTTGTGATGACTGCCCCTGGGTAGATGCAGAAGTAGAGGGAACCAGTGCTGTCATGGCCAAAAGGGAGTCACCAACAAGATTTTGGGAGCATCCTGTTGAATCTTGAACAGGACCTTGGAATGAGAGGAAGGGGAGGGAATGCATGAAGAACCATCCCCTTCCAAGAAAATGAGAGGGCGTCCACCTTCCATACCAGAGGACCTGGGACTCGGGCACAAAACAGAGGAAGCTGTCTGTTCAAAGGGGAGGCAAAGAGATCTACTTCAGGAGTACCCCACTGGTGAACAACATCCAGAAACACATCCTTGTGAAGCATCCATTCATAGGACTGAGTGAAGATCCTGCACAGACTGCCTGCCAAAACGTTCTGATCTGAAGGAATGTAAACTGCCTGAAGAGTCACTTGATATTGGATAGCTAGATCCCATACCACACATGCCAGCTGGTAAAAATGGTAAGATCTCATACCCCCCTGTTTGATGATGCATCACATGACTGTGGTATTGCCTGTGAATACCTTGAGAAGCCCTGGAGAGAAGAGAGGATGAACAGACTGAAGAGCCAGCATAAGAGCCCTCATCTCTTTGATGCTGATGTGCTCCTTCCGCTGATGAGGCGACCACACTCCTTGAACCTTGAGGAAGCCAAACGTTGCACCCCATCCCACATCTGAACAGATCCTGAGAGGGAAGAGGAGGCTGAAAAGGGAATCCCGGATTCAGAGGCAACTGCTGAATCCCCCACAGAAGTTCTTTCTTGAGACATGGGAGAAGAGGATCTCCACAGCCTTGAACTTGGTCTCCGTGACTGCACAAATGTCCAAGTCTTCCAAAGTGAGGACTGCTGCCAGTGAGTCAACTGTGGGTCTCTCTGAACGCCAGAAATGGATGTCTACAAAGCCTTGTCAGATGTGCTGCCCGCCAGATCCTCACCGGCCTCCAACCCAGACACGGTAGAAGAATCTGAAAAAACAACCAGGTGAGTCTCTGGGTTCATAATAACCTCAGGAGAAACTCCCAGCACAGGCTGGACAGAGGAAGATTCCAGTCTTATGCAGCTTCTTCCCTGATGGCTGACCCTCGGGGCAGGAGTTCCATCCATAGTATCTGCAGCAAGAAACTTAAGACACTGGTTCTCAAGATGCAAGTAAAGAGAAGGCGGCCTACTATGAAGAGTTTTGGGGACAGATGCCTGATAAACTGAACAAGATGTATGGTCGTGAGCAGCACCTAGGCAAAAAGACATTTATCGTGATGGCCTTTATGGGGAATAAGCCTCCCACACTGGCATTTACCCTTCCTGGATGACATTAACCCCAAACAGCACAAAACAAACAGAAAAAGAAACCAAAAACCCAACTGGGTACTTATCTGCAACTGTGCGGACTCCAGCAAACAGGAGTAAGCACAGGAATGCCAACAAACAGAAAAATAGTAAAAAAATAGACAGAGGTAACAGAACAACGGTTAAAACAGCGTTCAGGCTAGCACAAAGAAATTCTGAGGATGGTACATCTGAACATCACCTTTATGCCCTACCCTGTGCAAAGAGTGTGCAAGCGATGTTCAGCATACCTTAAAACAACAGTAGACTTTGGTAAACTGGCCAGATGGTAGGCTTCACAGCAGGGAATCTAATTTGTAAAGAATACTGCAGCGGTGAATGTAAGGACATCCTATGACTGTGGCACCAATTCTAAACAGTAGAGGTCCCAGGACTGATCCCTGTGGAATACCACTGGATACAGGTCTGCTGTTGGAGGTGGATTCCCCTATTTTGACTATATGGGTTCTATCAGTGAGCCAGTTAGCTACCCATCTAATGATACAAGGGCTGACACCTAGGTGGGTGAATTTGTCAATGATGCCTGAGTGGGGGATAGTGTCAAATGCCTTGGCAAAGTCTAAGTAGGCCAAGTCTACGTACGCTGTATGCACAGATTTCCCCTCATCCATGGCCTTGGTGACTGTCTCAGTAGTCCACCAGGTTTAACTGGTATGATCTCCATCTGACAAATCCAAACCGAGCAGGGTCAAGTGTTTTGAGATTACCTATATATTTGCTGATAAGGTCTATGATGACTTGATCCATGGCCTTGCAGATAAGGCTAGTCAGGCTAATAGGTCTGTAGTTCCTGGGGTCAGTGGAAGCACCACCTTTGTGCAAGGGGATAACGGTGGCCATTTTCCATTCAGCTGAGAAGAAGTCAGAGCTTAGACTATCACTGAAAAAGAGTACCCAGTGGTGTTGCTACTTCTTGTCTGAGCCCATGTAGGACGCAACCTGGGATGTTATCAGGTCCTATAGAAGCTGCGTTTTTGGCCTTAGAGAGGGCATTTATGACTTGCTCTTTAGACATTCCTACCACCTGTCCTCTACTTTGTATATCATGGGGTACTTGCTACGGGGACATGGGGGGGGGGTGAAGTTTTCACAGAACCTGTCGGTTAATAGGTTAGCCATGTCCACAGGTTTAGTATATGAGGTATCATTACCTACCAGTTCGGCACATATCTGGGCCTTTCCTTTTATGTTATGGATGTAACTAAGGAATGCCTTTTGGTTGTCCTTAATTGAGGAAGCTAATCTGGATTCGTAGTTTGCTTTGGAGGACTTTACAAGAAATCTTATTGGCTTGTTTAAGCTAAGGAGGCAGTGTTTCCAGTTTAGGACTCGCTCCCGCGTACTCTTTAGACAGCAATTTTTTCCCTTATTGTAAAGCCTGTTAATGGCAGTTGTCCACCAGGCAGGTCTGTCCTTCTTTGAGGAGTTTGTTTTGGTTCCACCAGGTGCAGCCAAGTCAATGCAGTTATACAGGTGTTTGTGTAAAGCACTGGTGTAGAACTCTGCATAGTTGCTAGTTCCATCTGAGAGGGGAGGCGCAGTAAAGCTATTATACCATACCATAACAGGTTGCAATCTGCTTTGGAGATGTTATTTTAGTTCAGTTGCTTCTCGGGGGGGGGGGGCAGCTGTAATGGTTTACTTCGAATGACACTGATATGTGGTCAGATCTCACTATGGAAGACCTCACAGTGGGGGTGCTACAGTGGTCTCCCATATTGGTAAGCACCAGATCCAGGATGTTGGTACCCCTTGTGGGGGTGTCAACTCGCTGGTCCAGTGCATTGGAGTTAAAGTCGAGGAACTTTTGGGTAAGTGAGTTAGAGCGCAAGTAATTTACCCAGTCAATGGATGGGTAGTTAAAGTCACCCAAAACCAGGGTGTCCGGATATATCTTGATAGACTCAAGTAAATCCAAATAGGCAGAAGGGGTGTTCTGATTCATGGAGGGGGTCCTGTAGCTGGCAGTTACTTGAATAGGTGCCCTAACAGTTAAATGCACCTGAAGTATCTCCAGGGAATCATACTGTTTAACAAATCTGGAGGTGTATGCATCGTTAATGAAGATGGATACACCGCCTCCTTTAATTTTCATGCCCTCAGTTTGTGGTCTGAATGTGTGGAAGGAGGTGTAGCCTGGTATGATTGAGGTGCTCTCCACAGCCTTGAACCAAGTCTCCGTGACTGCACAAATGTCCAAGTCTTCCAAAGTGAGGACTGCATCCAGTGAGTGCAGTTTCACGTTAACACTCCTAGCATTTAGCAGCATAACCTTGAGGTTGCTTTTCTCATCAATTTCTCAGTGAGTCGTAGTATCTTCCAGTACTCCTTTATTCATAGTAACTGCCTTTCACACAAGTTATTTTGAAACATAAACACACACACGATTCATAGAAAGCGGACAAAACTTCAATTCCAGACAGTTTTCTGTATGACACTGTAGTACTGCCACCATTATGGATATGGTCAAAAGCTATCGGCTACCTATTACTCTTAATTTAGCCCAATATAAATATACAAGCTAATATTGTTTACCAGTGCATAGGTAGTTACTAGACACACAGTGCAGAAGGCCATTGAGGAGCTTAGTCCAGTTTTCCAATTCCCTCAAAACACTCTCTGGTTAGAATTGCTCAGGGTCACACAGGCAAATAAAGACTGAATGGAATCATATGATGCACCACAGGAAACAGCTCATAGTTTAATCCTCTGTGCTAACTGCTAGACTAAAGACTTCTAGCAGTAGGCTCAAGCAATCTAGCCAAGTGTAGAAATGAACCACAGCTTGCTAACCTACAGTGATAAATGGTAGCCATTTTCTCAGATTATAAATAATAATAAATACATAATAGACCACCAGCCACAACAGCTTAAAGTGAATAAATAAACTTAAACAATAAACCAAACAATACAGATCCAGATTAAATAAACAAAAGAACAATTAAGTGCACGTGAAATATCAGAAGAAGTTATTTACACAAACAGAACATTTTAAATAAGAATCTTAACCTCAGCTAACTAAATATCTTAGCAGTATCTTACTAGAGTTACTGGGCCGAACTACTCTTTAGCGAGACAATTAACAGAAGTACAAAAGGTACAGCAAACTTTTTCACAGATGTTAACCAAGATCTCCCACACTATGACACAACAGAAGAGAGCCAAAAGACTAAGAAAACTCTCAAATATTTATAAATATTAGATCATCACTTCTAGTCTGACAGCCCGTGGATAATCAGATAAGCTCATTTCCTTTCTACAGGAAATCAATGCATCAGACTATAACAGAACAAGATATTCAACTTGAACCCCCAACCCCACAATGATATAGTTCCTTAGGAATAAGGCCAATTCCAACTGTCCTCTCCCACATCCAGACAACAGAAACTACAAGTATAGAAGATCTTGCATGGAGCTCTTCACTGTTTGCATATCAAACGTCTACATCTCCTCAGAGTTCGATAGCCACCTTTGAAATAACATTTATTTGCATTACAAGACTCGCCAACATCTTGAAACACAAATTTACATTTTAAATACACTTCCTGCATTTCTATTCCCTTTCAGCTCACTTCTCACATTCACAGAGAAAAGGTCACAAGGTTATACGGTTTACTACCAAAATGAAGAACTGAGTTTCGGCGAACACCAGAATGCCAAATATGTGTTGGCAGATTACCGCATTGCCAAACGGCAATTCTACGAGTCTCCTTTACAGCGAATGCCACTGTGCATTCGCTTATATGTGGTCGATGTTACGAACAGAGATTGCAGTACAATGCGGATTGAGAAATTTACCCTTTTCCTCATTGGTGCAATCTTGGAGTTGGAATATATAATTTGTAGGGGTGGGGGGGCCGGGGTGTCTTGCCCCCCCCCCCCTGCAGAAACATGAATTTCAGCGATGTGCAGTACTGAACTGTGTACATGTGTACTGCTGGAAAGCAGGCAGGTAAGTGGTAGCAGGTATAAAAACTTAGTTTATATCAAAAATGCTGAATTCAGTATTTCCATTCGACATTGTAACCTAATTAATATTAAGTACATCGACATTATGGCTCTGAATTTCAACCACATTATGTTCTGAATTTTACGTTTTTGACAGTAAACTGGTTATACGTAGTTTGCAGATCAACTGTATTATCAGTATGAAATAAAAGAGGAAAAATATCTTTAAATCACTTCCCTTTAGACTAACATCACCCAACACCTCACTATCAATAAACATTAATTTGCTTAAAACTCTAACATTTACGCAAAATAATATCACCATATCTTAAGAAATTTCACCAAACATGTTACAGCCATGATGATTCAGCTGTTATGGATTTACAATGAGAAAACGTTTAATATCATTTGTAATGCAGGCTCCAAACTCCCACAACCCTGCTTCCCCAACCACATACATCTAAATACAATAAAAGGCAAGGTTTACACCTCCAGGATAAAGTAACAACACTTCCTTTGTTTCTGTACATTCAGCATGGTCACACTTTGATTGCTGGAACATGACATTGTGCCTTGAGCTAAACACTAGTGGTACTCCTAACCAATTAAATTATTTGGGTATAGTACCTGTAAAGGCTGGCCTCAGCAGCTCAAATTTGTCTCTTACCTGCCATATGGTAGATACTGCAGAACCACCACATTTCATAGGGAAGTACTAGGCTACCTGCCCTTGCGGGCCATTTTAAGCCTTGTCAGTTTCCCTTTTTATGTAAAAAATAACCTATCCCATTAGGTTATTGATTGGCCTTACCCATCCCATGGTTGACAATTACACACTACCTCTAAAGAGAATAAATGGGATCACTGCATAGATAATTTGAGGGAACCTATGCATGGGATAAAGCATTTAGGATCTGCATCTGTCCATTAATAATATAACGGCAGTCCTGGGGTAAATTTTGTTTCCCATCCACAGATCTAAACTGTGCTTGAAAATGGACAAGGGTGAACTTTGTTTTATGTGGACAGAGAGTCTGTTCCATAACAACGGTGTCCCCTGCGAAATATACCAGTCTCTCCAAACCGTTCTGCTGATGTTGCAGAAGAGTTGAGATCCCTAGACCACGTATTTCTGATGCCATTTGACTTCCTGAAGTGCAGTAAATCAGTAATTGGTCAGAGGATGCCTTGTATGCCAGACACAGGTCACCATTTAGCAGTCTGTAGGAAACAGAGCATAGTAACAAGGCCTTTGAGTGAGTCCACACAGGACATATTGTTTAGGCCTCATCTCTCTTTAGTAAGTATCTCTGTGGGCATTCCAGTTGCTGCATGTAGCTGGAACGATACATGCCAAAGGGGGCATTAAATTCAATGACTGGCCTAATAAGGGCAGAGTAAAGGGGAAGAATGGCATCCTTAGATCTAGACACAATCCCTTTGTGTATAAGCTGTACACTATAGAAGGACTTTCTTACAATAGACACATGTTGGTCAAAACTTGGGTCACTGTCCATGTAAAGTCCCAAATCCCGAACTACCTCAACTCATAGGGGAGTACTGTTGATGTGGCATCTCCCTGGGGTAGATTACTTTTCCCAAAGAATACACTGTATTTTTTGGTATTCCGTTTCAGACCATGATTTTGACACCAGTTATTTATCCGAGACAGACCTTCCTGCAGTATGGATAAGTCACTTGGGGATTCAATGACAACTGGAAACTTAGACAGAGCCTTTTTGTATCGACTTTTACTTCAGAAAAAGCAGATGCCAAACAGGAAAGGTCCCAGGACAGAACCTTAGGGGACTCCACTGGTGACTGGTCTCTTTGTGGAAGTAACTTTCCCTATTTTTATTATCCGTGTCACATCTGTAAGCCAGTTGGCAATCCAACGGGTGACAAAGGGGTTACCCCAGTTTACTTAGCTTTTCTACTATGCCCAAGTGGGGAATTTAGTCAAAAGCTTTGGCCTGGCCAAGTTATGAGGTGTATCATTTTGCCTTCATCCATAGCTTTGGTGACCTTTTCAGCAATATTTAACAGGTTGAGTAAGCATGACCTGCCACTGACAAATCCAAACGGAGACTGGTCTATCGTTTCCATAAGTCTTTCCATGAATTTGCACATGAGGCTAGTCTGACTTATGGGTCTGTGAAAGGCCCTTCCTTATGCAGCAGGTGACTGCAACTGTTCTCCATTCGGCTTGGTTAAGGGTGTGGCTAAATCTTGCTTAATACTATTTAAGATGCATCCAGGGATATTGTCAGCACCCATCGATACAGTATTTTTAGCTTTTGATAGCACTTTTCAGAATTTTTCTTGTGTAACAGCTGGAGGTAAGCCAATTTCAGCTGCACCTTGACGGACAGACAGTGGGGAGAGGGGGTAAAGTTAAAGCTAAAATTAGCAGCAGGAAGTTAACTATATCTTCAATTTCAGTATAGGCATCATTGTTCATAATCAGCTCAGCACACTGCTGCTTTGTGCTTTTGAGATTGCAAACATAACTAAAAAATGTTTTAGGATAGTCTTTGGCTTGGGTAGCTATTGTAGCCTCAAAAAACTTGGCTTTTGTGGATTTTATCAAGCTCCTACATTGTTTATTTCAGTGACAAAGGCTCTAATTTTCTGGGAATTACTCTTCTTACTTTTGTTCAAAATTCTTTTCCTTTTATTATAAAGCTTGTTGAGATTATGATTCCACCATATGAGTTTATTTCTGGGGTTTGCCCTGCACTTATTCCTATGGGGTACAGCTGCATCTATGCAGTTGTTTACATGGTGGTATAGTGTGGTGTATATTTCTGTGCATTCAATGGAGTTAAGTGGGTTTTGGTGGGAGGCTGAAGCTTGCTAATGTTCCATCTAGGAGTAGGTAGTCTGTCTTAAAGAAAACTTGTTTCTACCTATGATTAATGCAAGACAGAAAAGACTGCTGGTACTCAGTATAGCCAGGATTTCTGTAAATGGTTTATCCGCTCCCCCAACCAAAAGGCAGCCACACTTTTCTGATCATCATACTGTAGTACACCACTGTGCTGCTGCCTCCCCACCATTTATTTATTGGCATTTGTTTACCCGGAAAGTCCACTGGGCTCGAAGTCCATTTTCGGTGGTGGCCCAGGGCGAAAAGCTTCACACCTACCTGAAAGTCCACCCCCTTAAATTTCACTCTTACATCCAATAATGGTACTCCTATTTCTCCTGACCCAACCACTAAACTCCTAGGTATAACAATCGACAACAACCTCAACTTTGATACTCACATAAACACCACAATAAAATTAGTTAACAAAAAACTAGGATCCCTTTACAGAATCAAACCATTTCTTACCCCAGTAGCCAAGACCACTATTGCTAGAACTCACTTAATCTCCACTCTACTCTATGCTTCTCCCATATACACCAATCTCTCCAAAAACAACCTCAACAAACTTGCAACATCCTACAATAATATTGCTAGGTTTGTTACAAACTCTCCTTTCAGAACCCATCACTGCTTGAATCTAAAACAACTAGACTGGACTGAATGTCTTAACCAGCTCCAATTTCAACAACTTACTATAACCCACAAGACCCTGCATCAACCCAGCAACACCCCGATACTGTTCCAGCCTCATTACCCCTTATAATAATCTTAAGACTCTACGCTCCTCAAATAAACTGCTGATCAATACAACCAAATCTAACAACTCAGCAGGTGACTCCTTGTTCTGTAACTCTGTTGGTAAACTATGGAACCAACTACCCTCTGAACTCACCTCTCAGACTTCTCTCTCACTTTTCAAAAGGAATCTAAAACTATTTCTCAACAAACACTGGCTATGCTCCTGTACTAACCCCAACTAACTTTCTCCTTTTTACTAATTTTCACCCCACCTCCTTCACAATCTTCCCTTAATGCTTCAATTCATTATGTTATTGCACATAAATCATATGTATATATATGTATATTGTACCTTATTTTATACATTACCCTCTATAGAATTCATGCTTATGTTATTAATCACTACAAATATTCTAATTTGTAAAAAAAAAAAATCTTTTACTTATATACTTGAAAGTATAGTCTTTCATATATTGATCTGTCATATTAATTACTATTATTATTATTATTATTATTCTTTATTTCTTGGAGCTTTTCTGCCCGGGCCTCTACTGAAAATGGACATGCATCCAGCTAGACTAGCCCGGTCAACAAATGTAAAAAAAAATAAATAAAATAAAATTAACATTTCCAGACAAGACATCTGAAAAATAAGAGAAATAAGAGAATGTTACAGAGCAAATTCATAGACAATAAGTTTCATGGTTGTTACAAATACAGGAATAACAAAAAAAACAAGAAAATGTTAAAAGAGCAATTTCATGGAACAATATTTTTCATGGTTGTTACATATACAAGAAGGTGAAATATTTACAAGAAGATAATCTTTTTGTGTGTGTGTAGAAGAAAAAGAAATAGCATGTTTGAAATTTTTAGAAGGGAGAGGAGAGAAGAGGGGAGAAATAGAGTGAGGGAGGGGGAATGGACGAAGCAGTGGAGAGGCTTAAGCACTATGGGAGGAGAGAGTGAATGTAGGAATTTGTTGAGATTAAGGGTAAGTAATATGATGGCAGAATTAGAGAAGGTTAGAGTGAGTGGCTGAGTTTAAGTTTTTACAATGTTAGAATAGGCTAAAAAGTCAGTGTTTGTGTATAACTAGGTGAATTAGGTGATGGTGGAGTAAGTAGTGGAACAGTTGCATATCTTTTTGGATAGAAAATGAAGGTGTAATTCCCTTTTAAATGTGGAAGGGCATTGTTAAGAGTGGATAGAAGGAGGGAGGTTATTCCAGACTTTGGCAATTTCCCCAAGAGTATAGTAATTGTCCTACAGGTAGCTTGGGTTTATGGACTTGGAGGAGGAATTGGTGTTCGGATCATAGGGACATGGTAGGATTATAGAGACTAACTAAGGAGTTCAGAGCAGGGCAGTCTTAAGGCCTGTATATTAGTTTGTGAGTAGCTGTAAGAGAAGTAGGTAGTGGGGGAGTTCCAGCCATTGCAGTTGTTTGAGGGCTACACAGTGGTGTGCAGAGTGGCGATTATTGGTGGCGAATTTTGCAATCGTGTTATAGCAAGATTCTAATTTTGCGAGTAATGAGGACTGTAGAGGTAATAGTAATTGGGCACCATAGGTTAGTGAGGGTAGAGGATAAGATGAGGCTAAAGTTTGGTTGTGAGGGAGAGGAATTTATTATGCTGGTAGAGTAAGCAAAGTTTTTGTGGGTTTTACTTATACAGTTCTGAATGTGAAGGTCAAATCTGAGGTTTTCGTCTATTATTACCCCCCTTCCTTTTACAAGCAGCTTTGTTCTATGGTACATACCCAAAATATAAAGATGCAAGACAAATCCTTGAAGCTTTAACAAGATTGGGTACTTGCATATTATCGCAACCACATTTCCAACCTGTCAGCATTCGTCATGTTATGGGAACGTGGTTAATTTATTTATAAAGCCGTATGTTTTGGGTTTGAAAGATGTTATGATTGTATGTTACTGGCGATATATTTTTTTCATATGGGTGTTCATTGTCTCATATGTATCCTGCAGCAGTTGACTCGCTAGTGTGGAAGCAAAGGGCAAGAGGGAGAGAACAAATTCCAGGATAACATCCCGGTCTGCTGCAACAACTACACATACAGACACACAAAAAGAGAGGTACACACGGCACCATTCTCCTATCAGCATGTGTTTGGGATTTGACAGGAAGCAACAAACCTGGCAAAAAAAAACAAATTACATCTAGTGAGGACATTCATAGTACATGAACCGGCAGAGCAAGTTCACAATGCCTACCGCGGCATTATGGTGCCACCCATGAATACAAAAAAAGCCAAATATTTGTCATGTGCATCAACGAAACAGAGAGCCCTTGAAAGGTTGCTGATCCTTGAACAACCTGAAATGTTCCTTTCCGAATCTTTTGTTTTCACAGTCTGCTGAAGCACTTTCCCCAAGTTTTGTAAGAATGACTAGCTTAATACAGACGAGGAAAACGACATTCCCCCAATTTAGTTACCTGGTGGTTTTGTATCAAGAATTCTTCAACAGACTTTTAACACAGTGACACACACTTCCCCAGTAACTTGCACTACATATTTCGGCAGGACAAGGGCTTGGGAATGAGCCGCTTCTCCTGCTCCGAATGTGGTTGCGATAATACGCAAGTACCCAAGATTGTTACAGATACATTTAAGCACACAACTAAATACACACCATAAAATAAACACCATTATTTCTGCTAGCATACCTTCACCCTTTTATTTACACTTATGTGTTGAATGTGGGATACACTATGTCCCTGTGCTGGCCACAATGGTGCCCCTTAAATCTGTACACCATGATTTAGGTACTGCCATTAGTACAGCAGAGAATACACAATGTTAGCCATGGTGTACAACAGCAAAATTTAACCAGTGCAGTGGCAAAAGTGGGCAAGCTTCAAACACACAGACAAAATTAAGAGTGTAAGAGTGTAAAAGTGACACAGCAAAGTGCATTCCTGTGCTCCGAGCAATGATTTATGCCCGTTTCACTTCTAGTTGCCTACTGACTGGCCAGCTCTGTGACAGACCAAGTGAGCTCAGACTGTGGCCAAGGTTTCAATAGCAGTTCCAATCCATAAAATGTCAGGTGGAGACTTAGGCATCAAGTATTATTTTTCAGATTCCCTATTCTCTAGGCTAGGGTAGAGGTGAAGTTTTCAGCTCTACAAGTCCTCAGTATAGACTGAGGATGCATATCATGCAACAGGGGTGACTAGGTGTGACAAGACTGTTCACAGCTGTCACAAAAGCACCACAGGCGGTCAGCCTATTTTCCCTCTGCCCACTTGCACAAAAGGTTTCTACAGTTGCGGGATCCCAGACTTTTGTGGACAATCCATACAGGTCCTAGAGAATATAAGAGTGATCAAGAAGCAGCTCTGGCACACAACTGATGGCAAACAGCTGCTGCTGTAAATAAAGAAAACAGCTGTCTACTTCTTATTATGAACTTCTCCTATGAAACTTGTCTTGCTTTGCTTCTATGACTCGGTTTACTTACCAGTTAACAAATTCAGATGTCTTTTATTGTGAAAAAATGAAAGTTTAATTTTATGCTTAGGGCACAGCTCATGAGAACAGGGTTTGTGTTAGCATACATTTTCTGAATGACATGAAGTGTGAAACTCAAATTTATATATTTAGTTACTTCAACCCGTAGTGAATGACCATAAAAACACACATTTTATGAAAAAACACAACAAAATATGAAGCAAAGATGTGGACAGTTGAGAGATACGAAACTCACTCAGACGCGTTTCAAATGGTATAAAGGAATCGGTGAAAAGCATTACTTCCTTTTCCGTGGCGTCAGACCTAAACAAAGTCCAGGGCTTTATGGTTGGCCTCGCTCAAAAATAGATGGACAGTAACAACCTACACCGCTTACCCTGTATTTCCTTCCTCTCAGCTTGTTTGGCTTGGTGTTCCTTCAACAACCGGGATAACATAATTATTACACGTTAATTCGCCAACCCTTAAATATGGACAACCTAGACACTAACTCTTTCCCAAGCAGCGCGTTACTGACAGCTTTGATGCGCGTACGTTCGTGTTAGCGCGTGACTCTTATTGAGCCACTGGTTAGTTAAATAACAACGGTAACATCTTTGAAACAGATCAGTGGGGAATGTTTGTGTGGTTGCTGACTCGTGATGACTGTTCTGAATCACTAAATTCAGATTTTATTTATTACCGTTCCACATTTTAAATAACGTATTTTTTCGGGTATTCCCTTTACAGTGATCTTGAAGTTTATATGAACAGGGATGTGGGGAGGGATAAAACAGCCCCCCCCCCCCATAAAACCCTTTAATGGCATTATGGAGAGTTTTGCCATTTTCTGTGTTTATATCCATTTCCTGTGTAGATCTAGAAACAAGCATCTTAAAATTTGTTTTTGCTTGTAATTAGGGTTGCCACCTTTTCAAATGCCCAAAGTGAGACATTTTTTGGTACAAACGTCAGATTTTGAAGGGCAGAACATGCCCACGGCCAGTACAAAGGACAGAACTTCACTTTTTTGGCTAAATAAAAGCTTATTCGTGTACGATTTTAGTTGCTTATTCTGTTTCTTATAACATTTAGGCGTTTCACATACAGAATAACTGTTTTATGCAACTATTACATAAAATACAGGAAATATGTTTATCCTAAAATCTCAGGACATTTGCCATTTTTCTATTTCTTTGCAGGACACAGCTGCCAAAGCAGGACTGTCCTTCGCAAAAGTGGGACAGGTGATAACCCTACTTGTAATGCTAACCAGTTTACCCTCTTATGACGTAGTTTCGCAATAACTTGTTCCCTAAACTAGAACAATGGTAAATTAATATTGTTATAGTGCTGTTACTTAAGTAGTACTTTACCTGTTATAATGCTGCTCCTTTAAAATTAATTTTAAAAAACAATGTCCTGTTTGATGTTTATTTCTCTGACTCAACATGGTAATATCTGATAAAAATCAATGTTTCATTCAACATTTATTTCTCTGAACTGACATGCGATTCTCTGAAAATTAATTTTAAAACTTGAACATTCAACATGCAAATACATGACGTTGCAAATTCAATAAAGCTTACACGGTCATTTTTTCTGTGTTTGCATCACTACATGATGCAAACACAGGCAAAGCAGGTTTTAGATTCAGTAAACTCGGTGTAGGGGAACGCAAGCAAGTGCATTCACGCGCACCAGTGGAAAGTTTCGTGGCATACAAATTTCGGCATGATTAGCTGAATTTTATGCTAATGAAGCAAACCAATATGGTGGAGCGATCCAACAACCCTACACACAACCGTGTAGGCTCCGTGTCCGTGTTGGAAGTGTATGCAAAAATTTTCCACAAACAGGAGCCTACACGGAAGCAAGGGCATACAGAAGCTCTGAAATATGGACAGAATGCCCATAAAAAGGAAAAAAATAGGCATTTACTGGCCGAGGATATCCAAAAGGATCTGGAATATGTGTAAAATTACTATAAATGTTGATATTTATACTTTAGCACATGTGCACAATGTGCCACTATGCGCAAAACGTTTTAAAAACAATAAAACAAATGTAATTAAAAAGTTTGGTTTGCTATATTGTCACAACAATCACAGTAACACCCAGCATTGTAGCTTTAAATTGTTGCACCTGTGCTGTTGCCCAGCTCACACAGCTACCATCCATGTAGTTCCCGGGCTGTTAGCATGGTTATTATGTAAAAGATGTAAAAAAAAAAAAAATGAGTGGGTTTGTTGAATCACAAAAAGCAGGGACCATGTAGGGCTGTACACTCCATGTAAGCTCCTACACAGTGTGTGTTTTGCATGGATGAGAATATCTATGCATCTCGCAAATCCAGTAAGCAGGATTGTGCTTCAATAATCCCCTCTAGTCTTGTGACGATGACTGTTAGGTGTTGGACTACAGCGCAGATAGCCTTGAGTTCAAAAACAGGGTACATCAACTTTTAATCATACTGTGCTGGCATTGTAGTTCATGTAAATGAAGTGCAATTATCCGTAATTACCATATTCTGTACGTATCATGACAATAGGGATGATATTACTAAATGTTTTGAATGATTTGGTGTCATTATGCATAGCTGTGCTCTGCTGCATGTCGCTGCACAGAGCACAATGTACACTGCAACAGGAGTTCTAAATCCTGTCAATTATATCCTAAGTAGGTGAGTGTCATTTAAAGCAGCCAATACCATATGGTGGTTGTGACAACCCTCCACTGGACCAGTAATCAAGGAGCCTCAATCTTCACTACTGGAAACAGTGGGGGATGTTCACTGGGAGGATAACAGGTACACACACAGTATTTCCAGATGCAGCTCTCTGCATCAAGTGCAATTTCCCTTAAAAGCACACAGAGACCAAAGTCAGTTTGGGGCTAGTTTCTCGCTCTTTCTCCAGATCTCTATAAGAGTCCCCACTGGCACAGCTATAGAGTTGAGTCCTTAGCCAGGGTTCCAAGCCAAGTCCTCCGAACTCTCTCTCTGTCCAACCAGTGCTTTGTGTCCCTGCCCGAGTAGCTGACATGTGCACACGATCACACACACACACCTGGGAAAGGCTGATACAGGTTTACTAGTTATGCCCCCTTCTGACCAGGCTATAAGGTAGTTATCAGTGCCACCAGAACCCCTTATCAGCTACTTTAAGGCCCTTAACAAAAGGTGTCCAATTTTACTGTGTAATATTAATACTAATACAAATGGTAGTTTAACCAAGAGCAAGGCTATTAGAAGTGGCCCACACAGTGTCACCAAATAAATATACAAATACTCTCAAAACTTAAATATCTCTACACAGATCAGCCACACTGAAAGGCTTAAATATATTTAACAAAAAATAATAAAAGAACAAGACGATACTAAATATATATTCACAGTGACATCAGAGTTCAAAACCACAGGAAATATTTAAAACAACATTGCAGGACAGTCACAAATAAATAAATAAAAATATCTAAACTAAGCTTCACCATATTCCTGACTGAATCTAAGAGAATTACTATAACCTAAGAACTTACTAATAGAGTAAGGCAGATGTGGTGACTGGCTTTTCTAGTTGTTGTCAGGTCCAAGATAGAATGCAGAATGCTCTGTCCCACTAAGAGACTTCTCAAAATAATATCTCAAATATTACTGCTGGGATAGCTTGCAGAATGGCATCGCTTCTTGTCATCTGAATTCTGGTCCCCAGGCCAAAACCCGCATTGCTGAAGCTGGCAGCACTTAGCATCTACCTGTAAAAATATATGGACAAGGGCTTCCCCTCAGATCTCTGGCAGATGCTGGAAGTCATAAAACAATTGCATTGCTTCATGCTTTCAAGACTAGTAATTAGTTCACCCTAAAGACAATACAGAAAGTTTCCTAGTGCAGACAATGTGTCTCTTGCTGCATTGAAAACTGAAAGATACCATCTTTTATGGCCTAGCCATAAAGTCATTTCATTTCAGTTATTTTTCTGAAGCTAACCTCCTGTATTCCAGTTTCCACTATTAAAATATATACATTTAAACAGTTACAATAGTGCATATGCATTTCTGTTCTCTTCCAGTAAAGCACACTGTGGATCCATTTTAAACACAAGAATTTTACAAATACCTTTTCAACACCCACACACGTCTGTAAAAGCAGTTTGATATACACATGACATACAGTTCTAATTCATGTGTAACACAAGCATCTTATATAAATAGGTTAATAGGTGCATACTAAGCTAATGGCCCTGGATCCTTTACAAGCCTAGCCCATAGAAGTGCCCCGGCATTGTGCTGCCCAATGTTAGTTCCCACTGCTTTTACCAAGTAGAGCCACTGGAGTGTATTCACCAATGACATATAATTATTTACAAAATTCCAGCTAGCTGAGCTGGCAGTATCTCCTTTCATCACAGTGGTCCTAATCAACAAATGTATAAAGTATGCATACAGCCTACAGTCTGATTTTCCCTGTATTATTCAACATCGGAGTAGAGACTTGGAACTTTTAACTGAGATAATGTTAAGGGCTTCTGCAGCTATTCTACATCTGTGTGCGCTCGAGGCTGAAGTCAATGCTGTTGGTGCTAGTGATAATAGGCCTAGCCTGAGAAGGAAGAGAGTTGTTCAGGCCTAGGGTGACCTACCAGGTGCTATATGATCTGGAAATTGTAGAGCATTACAGGGTGGACAGGGGCACATTACAAGAACTCTGTGAGCTCTGCCGGCTTCAACTCACAGCCAGAGCCAACCGAGGGGAACCCAGTGCAATGGAAACTAAGGTATGTGTAGTCTTTAGAATAGTAGCTACAGGTACTTTTCAAAGAATAACTGGAGACATGACGGGGGTGTCACTGGCATCAGCATCCAGGATAATCCACCAGTTCCTGGATGCTATGCTTATACATGCCAGTGAACACATATGTTTTCCCCTCACTACTGAGGACAGGACCAGCAATATGCAACACTTCTATTGTGTAGCGCACTACCCTGAAATACTGGGTGCCATAGATTGCACTCATGTACACATCAAGGCACAATCTGGTGAGCAGGGTAGAATTAACCACAAGGGATACCACGCCATCAACTGCCAAGTCATGTGCAATGTCTAGGGGATTATCTTGAATGTGTGTGCTGGCAAATAGGCAGTTATCATGACTCCCATATCTGGCAGACATCACAGCTGTACCAGATGTTTGCTAGTGGGGACATCCCACAGAGCCATTTACTGGGGGATGTTGGCTACACCCTGAAACCATGAATGATGACACCCATCAGAAATGCATACACACCCATGGAAGAACTCCAAATGAGGCACACACACAAACTAGGAACATCATAGAGTATGTGTTTGGGCTTCTGAATGATGGTTCCGGTGCCTAGATATATCCGGTAAAGCCTTGCAGTATACTTCAAGCACATGTACAAAAATATTCAGTTTGTGCTATGCTGCACAGTGTGCTCCTGTGGAGTCAGCTGCAGCAGGATCAGCAAGGGGGATAGGCATACATCCCGCCACCAATGCCTAGGTCACCAGAGCCGTAGTCACAGGAGGAACTTCCAGCTGCTGTCCCTGTAGGTAGATGTAGGTGTGCTCCATATGCCCTTGCTTTGGTTAAGAGACAATGCATAGCACATTCACTTGACCACCTAGGGTCTAACATCTTTCTCCTACTCACATACATATATTAAAAGTGATATCAGGCAACTCACACAACCTTTATCTATCCATGTATTGGCTGTGTACTGCTTGCATTAGACAAGAGTCACCCTGAACTAATGCTGTGTCAGCCGACACATATGCAAGGTAAGGCCTGAACCTAGACTGTAGTGTTGAACACTTTAATTACATATTCTCATAGATGTCTTACCTTGTTACAGTATGCAAATATATATTGGTGCTTTTGTAGATAACTTAAGTTAACATGCAAGTGCACACACTTACATTACTAAAATGTTACCATATGAAATTGCTATGCATCAGGCATGAAACAGAGTCCAAACACAGCTGAATACTGTTACATCATGCAAGAAAGAAGTTAGGAATTGACTCCACTCTATTGCTGTGTCTGGCTTCAGGCGGCTTTGTATCCTGACAGTAAATGTGTTTCCTCCCCACCCACAACTACAGTATTGTATGACAGAGATGTATAGTTATTCTCATATGTTTGACAAGAGTTGTATCTACTATCTGGTCTGTGTCCAAATGTACATCAAAGAAGTACTTGCAGAATATAGTGTGCATGGCTTGATAGCAGTGTACAGTTTTTATGAAGGTGGTTGCGTGAGGAATGACCCCAGTTTAGAAAGCAGCTTCTGTGGCCAAAAGGACTGAGGCAGTCATCCTGCTTGATGAAGCTTTAATGATGTTTTGGCTTCTAATCCTTATGTAAGTTGAAGTTTAGGAGGTATTTCTGCAATAGCTTGTGTTTTGTACACACTGTGACCGAGTCCCATAATGTTTTAATCTTAATATTTTTAGTACAGATTTGCACAATGCATCACATGCTGAAAACAGTTTTAATAATGCTGAAATATTTTGCGCAAAGTGCAAAGCTGCAGAACAAGGAAAAATACAGACATTACCCATTGCAATTGTGAAATCATGGCCTGGAGTACTGAGAGGAGTGGGCTGCACTAAGACATATACATTACATAATAGGAAGAGTGGATGTTAGCAATGCGCCTCACGTCTGTGCACTGCTCATCACCATGCAAACAGGTGCAAGAGTGAATAGTGAAACACGCATGCTTGTACACTTAGTGCAATACTCATTGCATTTTTGCTATGCCTAGCTATCATAGCCCTAAAAAGTCAAGATTTATGAAGAATGTCTATATTTTGAAATAGCCTTTGTAGTTTGTTTCCCCATAACATTTTGGTTTATACAACTTTATTGCTAAATATTGAGAAGTAAGAAAATAATGACATGCATTTAATTTATGGATGTCATACCCTTCAGAAAATGCATGCTAATACAAACCCTGTCATTCCATCAACATTGCAGTTTTTTTAGGGTAATTTGTCAACATTCACCATATTAATTATGGCTATGTGCAGATATCATGCTCTATGAGGTTGAGAGGTATGCTAACTATTACATCACATACATAGATCTGTGTTCTTACTGTTCTATAGTTCCAAGATGTGGAAACATTGTAAACTGAGGGCATAGTGTAACTATCTGTACAGACAGTTAATAAACATCCATATGTGTTTACTCACAACCAACCTCAACAACAATCAGTACAACCATGGGATCTCCTCAATTCTAGAACACATACATCTAACATAAAACAAAGATGTAATATATAATGTTGTGTGCTCCCTCGTGGACATGGCTATAAAGTTGTGCTCACAGGCTTGCATTGCCAAAGGAAAACATCCAAATATGCTCAGTAAGGCACTCATGCTGTTACACAGATATGACTTCTAAACAGTATACTACTGTTAGTATAGTAGCCTCAGATGACAGTAATGAGCGATGTGCCAATGCAGGCCTCCCAAGCTGGTGTTCCCTACATCCCTTGACTATGTCATCTACTATACGTTCACAGTAAGTTGTGTGAAAATCAGACTTGTAGTGGCACATGCATTAAGTACTGTGTTCTGTAGCCTGTAAACCTAGATAGGTAGAGGTTTCAATCTCATTGCAGTGAGCTTTGTGTGTGTGTGTGTGTGTGTGTGTGTGTGTGTGTGTGTGTGTGTGTGTGTGTGTGTGTGTTTGTCTGTCTGTCTCCATTAAGGAGACCATGTGTTTGTACTCAACACTATCTTGGAAACTGGCATTGTGTTTGCTTTCCTTTTGTGCTTGTATCAAACATCTATGTCTTGCAGTTGTCCAGCCTTCTGTCCCCCACAGGGTTTACTGATGTCATCTACTATAAAATCACCTGCAGTCATGTTAAAGTTAGACTTGTGCTGTGGCAGATGATTTAAGTACTGTGTTCTATAGTCTGTAAATGTAGATAAGTTGGGGTTTTAATCTTACTACAACCAGCTTGCTGTGTGTATCTGCCTCCATTAAGAAGACTGTGTGTATTTAACACTGCCTTGGAAACAGGCCTGAATTTCCAGTGCTTTTGTGCTTGCAGCAAATATCCATGTCTCGTAGTCCTCCAACCTCATGTCCCCCACAGGACCTGCTGATGTCATCTACTATAAGATCACCTGCAATCCTATTAAAGTCAGACTTGTGCTGTGACATGCTTTAAGTACTGTGTTCCCTAGTCTGTAAAGCTAAACAGGTAGGGGTTCTAATCTCACTGTAGTCAACTTGGTGTGTGTGTGTGTGTGTGTGTGTGTGTGTGTGTGTGTGTGTGTGTGTGTGTGTGTGTGTGTGTGTGTGTGTGAGCTGCTGGTGTACATTATATACATAATTTTACTGCAGCCTATGGTACACTGTCCTCATGTCTTCAACAGACACAGCTGATTTCATCAGCTGAATCAGATTATTGGATACGTATTGCTCACAACAGGCCATGGGCACACAATGGTCTAGCAGACAGGTAGATGTCACATCATGCAATATAATACAGACAAAAGTGACACTCCTTTCATGCTATGCACTAACATCATGACATCTCTTTGCAATGGTGATGGTTAGGTTGACACAGGAGATCACACGGGGTCTCCATGGACTATGACGTCTGCATATGATATTGTGATCAGGGAACACGTGTAGGAGACCCTGGAGAGGCAAAGTTATGCTATGCAGAGTTGAGTAATGAGTGGCATAAGGACGAAGACAGAATATATGTCTGTGAATAAGAGGTAGTATAGATGAATGGTGAGACTGCAGGAAGTGCAGTTGGTGAAGGTATATGATATTAAATACTTGGTAGCTAAAGTACACAGTAATGCTGAGTGTGGAAATGAAGTGAAGAAGACAGTGCATGCATGGTGGAGTGGGTGTAGAAGAGTGTCAAGATTGATTTATGACAGATGGGTACCAATAACAATGAAAGGGAAGGCCTACAAGAGTGTAGTGACAACAGCTATGTGATATGGCTTGGTGACGGTTGCACTGACAAAAATACAGGAGTCATAACAGGAGCTGGAAGAGTTCCAAATATTAGGATCTGCATTGGTTGTACTGAGGATGGACAGGAGTAGTAATCAGTATATGACAGTGTCAGCATAAGGTTGTATCGTATGGACACAAGTCCATAGAGGTGAGATTGTGTTGCTTTTGGAATGTGCTTAGGAGGGATGCTGGGTACATTTGGGGATGGATGCAGAGGATGGAGCTGGTAGATAGGAGGAAAACAATAAGGTCTAATATTAGGTTCATGGATGTGGTGTCCGAGGATAGGCAGGTGGTCATTGTGACAGAACAGGATGCAGAGGAAAGGAGGAAATGGAAGCAGATTATGTGCTGTGGCAAACCATCATGGCAGTAGCCATAATAATAAGAACATTCGGATGACATCTGTTTTTATAGGACTCACACTTGTACACTTCTGGTAAGTGTGTACAGTAGGAGTCTCTATTCGAAGATTACTGCTTCTGGACCTAGTGTGAGAGTTAACAGTGTTTCCTTGGATTACCTGCTCTGTTGTGGTGTATGTGCAGCTGCCTTAACACTTTGCCCTCATACAGACAGAAATTAAAATATTATTTTACAATAGACTCGGCTGATGCTATGTTGCAGACCAGATCCTCAACAGCTTTATTTAGCTGTCATACCTTCTGTTACATAACAAGCAGCAAATAAAACACCTACTGATCAATAACAGAACTATTGATCCACCTTAAGAATGACTTCAGAATGTACACACCATAGGTTACTCCCAGAAAATATCACTCAGATCACACATACCATAGGATCATAGGAGGTTGCTAGGCTAATGGTCCTGGGCCCTTACAAGCTTAGCCAAGAGTTTATCCCCAAAAAGAAACCTCAGTCATCACCTGTCACCCCTGTCAATGAGGGACACAGGTGGAACCCCTGGGACAACTTTGTGGTTACTGATCCACTCATCAAGGTTGCACTTGAAGAGGGTCAGTGAGGTGCTCTGTTTGATGTGTATGGGGACTCTATTCCAGAGATGGGGCAGCCTCTGGGAGACAAACCTGTCTCTCCAGCAGGTTCTATTGATGTTGCATATTAAGATTCAGGCTTTTTGAATGGGTAGTGTGTGAGGAGTTAGACTTATGGATATGGAACATCTCTAGTAGGGCAGGGTCCGAATTTGCCTTGTAGGTGAGACATAGATCACCTCTGAGCAATCTGTACAATACCGAGTAGCATGATAGTGATTTGAGCCTATCTGCATAGGACAGGTGTTGGAGGCCATGGATTCTCTTTGTGAGGTATTTCAGTGGCCTTTCCAGTTGGTGCATATGTTTGGAGAGGTGCATCCCAAATGGGGAATTATACTCAATTATTGCTCTAATTTGGGAGGAGTATAGTGAGGTAATAACCCCCCATTTTTTCTGGATGCAATCCCTTTACTTATGAGATGAACTGAGTAAAAGACTTTTCAGACCACTGCCGCTACATGATGGTCGAATGTGAGGTTGTTATCAACCTGAGTGCCCAGGTCTTTTACCACAGGTTGTGTGCTTATGAGGTTGCCATTGATGTGGTAATCAGTAGGGGTTGTGTTTTTGCCGAATGGTATAATACATTTTTTGCATTTAGTTTGAGGCCATGACTTTGGCACCAGCCATGAGTTACTGGTAGACCCTCTTGCAGCATGTTAACATAATTTGGGGAGTCAATGACAGTACCCAACTTACAGTTGTCCACAAACTTGGTCACCCACAGGCCTTTTGTCTTTGCCTGGACCTCTGAGAAATAGATGCCAAACAGTAGGGGTCCCAGGACGTATCCCTGGGGAACTCCACTAGTGACAGATTTGCTATCGGAGGTGGAGGTGCCTATTTTGGCTTTGAGGATCTTGTCAATGAGCCAGTTTGCCACTAACCTGATGAGATAGGGATTTACTCCAAGTTCTGTTAGCTTTTCTACGATGCCCAAGTGGGGGATTGTGTCAAAGGCCTTGGCCAAGTCAAGGTTAGCTGTATGCACTGACTTTCCCTCATCCAGGGCCTTGGTGACAGTCTTAAAGAAGTCAACCAGGTTCAACAGGCAAGATCTGCCCTTGATGAATCTGAACTGGGTGGGGTCAAGTGCTTGGAGAGTGCCTGTGTCCTTGTTTATGAGATCCATAATAATATGCTCCATGGCTTTACAAAGATCAGACTTGTCAAGCTAATGGGGTGATAGTTTCCAGGGTCAGTAGTGGCACCACCTTTGTGCAAGAGGATGACAATGGCAGTTCTCCACTCTGCTAGAATGAAACCTGTACTTAGGCTGTGGTTGAATAGGGTGCTCAATGGCAAAGCCAGTTCTTGCTGGAGATGGTGCAGAATACATCCTGGGATACTAACAGAGAGTCTGTAATATATCAGACCTGTTCATCAACAATATGAGTGAACAATGTAATGGCACATGTGTAGTGCCTGCACTGTTAATACAACCATAACACAGTATGTGTATAGTTTGGAATACCTAATGAACCCCCTAAGTGAGACACCAGGTTCAAAAAGATCATCCAAGTTACCTACATCTTCCTAAGGGATGGGATACCCAACATCCAAGCTCAGGTTTACACAAAGGACATTGACAGCTGGATTAAGTTACACACTGATGCCTTGTCTACAAATCTGCACAAATGTATACACATAGCCATGCCTGATATGCTCTAAGACAGATCTGCTGGGAATTACAATCCATAATGGTGAATGTTTGATAGTACTACATTCTACAGTAAGTGACAGAAGCTATTGTTTACAAATACAACATGTACAAAATGTTCCAGGAAGCCCACACACCTTGATGCACCCTAAACGAGACACCTTGAAGAAGCCTCATGTAGCAACTATGCTAATAAGCAATGATACATATCCAGGAATAACCATAGGCCTGCCATCATTTACATCTGCAAAATAAAATATATTGCTCAGATGTATATTGAAGTAATTCTGGATGGCATTGCACACACACTGACCCACTGTGAATTCCACACCTGCTAGCAGACACAGGTGGCTGTAAAGTGACCCCATCACAACACCAAGCTTACTAAACGGTTGCATTATCACCTACAAACCATGTTATCTACAAAAAGCAAGTTATCACTGCTCACTGCAATATGTGGAGCACAGAGTCCATGGGACCAGATGACATTCTGGCCTGTGTTCTTCATGTGCTGCAACAGTAAGCTACTGCACTAGGCGCCATACTCGGGTCTATATTAGAACACTGAACAGTTAAAATGTCAAGTGTTCTAATATCGTCCCATTTTCAGTGAATGCTGAAGAAGCAGAAAACCAAATTCTTTACTAGGGAAAGAATTTGGTTGTCCGTTTCTGTTGCTTCGGCATTTTCAGTGCTCTGTTGGAAAGTTACAGGTCAGGTTTAGATAAGTGTGTGATTCTGTGCGGGTTAGGTATGTGTGAGCGATTGTGTGGACATAAGGGTTAGGGCAGGTTAGGTGAGTTAGGGTTAGAGCGTGGGTTAGGTATGTGTGCGATTGTGTAGACATGAGGGTTAGGGTGGTTTAGGTGAGTTAGGGTTAGGGCGCGGGTGAGGTGAGTGTGCAATAGTGATGGACCTTAGGGTTAGGGTTTGGGTTAAGGTAAGTGGATAGTGGTGTGTGTACAGTTTAGTGTAGGGTTAGGTGTAAGATTTTAGGTGTGTGTGTGGATTGCTGTGTGTTTGGTGTGCTTGTGTTGTGTGTATGTGTTTTGGAACAGCACATTTTTTCCCTAGGAAAAAAATTTGCTGTTCTGAAGGTTCGATGTTTGGTATTTTTGATTGGTAGGGTTCGATATTAGAACACTCGACATTTTGAATGTTCGGTGTTCTAATATAGACCCCCATGCTCATCAATGGTCTGAGTACTGCTGTTGTCCACAATGAATGGAATACAGTGACTATTTCCCACCAAAACAATGTAGATAGCCAACATACAAATGGGATTATAACCCCATAACTGTAATCAATGTTTGCTTTAAGGCAATAGAAACAATATGCATGCATCTCACACAAAAAGTATATAGGTGACCTCCAAACAGTACATCTGTTCCAGTTATCTGTTCTTATGGTTAGCTTGTGCCTGCAAAAATTGTGTGAAATCCAGAGTGTGAGCAGATACATACGCAAGGCTGTGTGCTTACCCTGTCTTGCCTTGGCCAGGCACTTCACCACAAGCCAACATTTGTTCCCACTAAAAAACTAACCAAGGTGAGTATCACAGCTTCTGTTAACAGGGGGTGTGCAAATTGGATCACAGACCAACAATACACAGTCAAAGTGGGAGATCTCAGCTCAAGCAGCTGCCTTGTCAATTGTGTGGTAACAGTGTGTCAGTGCTGTCTCCCCTCTTGTTTGCCATATACATATCAAAAGTTCCAAAAGAAATCAGAGGATGTGTGGTTAAAAATCTTTGTGCCACTAATGACTGCTGACAAAGCCATGGGTGTTATAACAACTGCACAAATATGCATCACCATACTCTATGTCAATACATGTTCCTGCTTATTTAAAAAAACACCGGAGTACAGTATATCCCAATTATGCATTGATATAGCTTGAAACATGTTGACTGACAAAGGTGTGTACTGTGAGGCAGAAGGCATCCTCTATCCTACATTCGATTAAGGAAGGCATTACATCAACAAAAAGTTTACCATTCCCCTATACTCATCCATCATCAGCCCTATTGATATATATATATAATATTCCCTTTGATAAGTATTGTCCCAGACACCTGCAGGAAGCTGACAGCTATCAGACATCTCTGAGTATGAAAACATCAGACAATCTCCAACATGTCTCTTCTGTGGACAAACTGAAGTAGCTGTCAGTATCAGATATATAGCTTTGAGCCAGAATATTGCCACCTATTCCAGGGACCTCAATGTACAGTGTGACATACATAGGACATGCTGGTAGAGACATACATGTCTCAAAGGTTGTCATTCATCTGAATTAGGACTCCAACTGTATGTCATGCAGAGCACATCCATAAACCTGTTTGAGCCCAGGCTGGCAGACATGATGTGAACATGTTATCCATCATGGATCACTGCTGATTCTATGCTGGACATGGGTGGCCCTTTCTGTAAGAATCATGGGCATGCATTATACATGCCATTGCATATCATATTGTGATGTATGAGCTATAGTTCTAAACACCATCAGGACAATAGCCCTGTCACAGCCTATTAAACTCGGAACCTATGGTGATGTACATGAAAAAAGCAAAACATTATACTGTATTACTGATGTGAGCTGTGTCTGCAGTGCTAACATACAATCCAGAGCTCAGAATCTAATGGGCTAAATTTGGATGTGCACATGTAAGTTAGTACTAAACAATCCTGAAAAAGAGGGTTAGATGCATTAATGATACACATGTCACTGACTGACTCCACAAGCCTTAAAAAAGCATCAGCGAGAAAGCAGAGGAATTATTATGCTAGCAATTGTTTAACTGGCTAACTAGAATATAAATGACAGTTACAATAATCAGGACAACAGCACAAATGGATATATGAAATACATAATAAATGTAGGTAGTCACCCTGTGCATCAGACACATATCTTCAATATCCCTGAAGCCAAAAGATAGACAACAGGGGTGTGGCATAGTCATCATTTCCATAGGGTGGTTTGTGGGGGTGCAGGAGGCCTCAGCTGATGCATAAGGTTAGTGAGTGTGTGTGTGAGTCAGTAAGGTTATCAGCCAACAGGGAACATGTAGATTTAGTGTGTGTGTCAGTAGGTGTCCTCAATGTGACATTGGTGTGTGAGTGTCTTCATGAACACAGCCAAGCTGATTGCTACCCCTACATGTCTGTATGTTGGACAGGTGTGTGTTTTGCATGATGGAGTGAACAGTTCATTGTCTCTGCCCCTGACCGCAAGAACTGGGTCTTCTAGGAGTTGCACTGGCACCTCCATGCCCAAGGTCAGATGGTGTGCTACTACCTGAGGGTGATTGATGTCTGCTGCACATCCTCCCTTCACAGAAACAGCCAGGACCATGACCCCATGGCCTGCTACATCTGGGTGTGGACAACACACTCTCTGATGGAGCAGCAGATGTACTGCCACTACAGGAGTTTGATCAGCTATGGCCCTGTTGGCTCTCAGCAGATTTAGTTGCTGACCTACGCCAACGAGGTCGACACTACCCTCCCAGCAGATGTGCCAACACAGACAATGCGCATTCCATGACAGATGCTCTGCACTCCCTCACAGCCACATCCTGTTATGTGTCATTGAACCAATCCAATGTATAAACAACACAGTGGAGGCAGTCATAGATGTCAGACTGTGCCGCATCTAAAACCCTGAGCATTCTCCTGGTGTGACATTCTAAACATGCCCGTGCCTCCATTATGGCCCTAAGCATATGCTGAGTAACATGTGAAAACCCACTTACACCAGGTGGTGCAGGGACAGCAGGCCTCTGATGAGCAGCCCTAACAATCCTTCTCTGTGGCAACTCACCAACAGCTTGGCTACAGACAGTGTCAACAGACCAGGGAAGCTGTGATAGCCACACTTCCCTGGTCTATATCCTCAACTTCCAACTGTCCGGTATGTATGGCCTCAGTGGAGTGGGTATGCATAGGCATACTGGCTGTGTCTGGGAATCCTGAGTGTGGGTGCTGGATGTCAACTTCTGTGTCAGATTCAGCCTCTGCAACCCCCCGACTCTGCCTCACTTTAGCCACCATCACCACCAGACTCTGATGAGACACTGACATCAGGTGGCACAGGGACACAGAACTACTGCCACATTCACCTCTGATTAAAAAAAAGGACAACATTAATACCTGCACTAGTATGCTGCACTTTACACTGCTGTCACTATTACAGAGATTTAAACATGTCAATCACTTACAGTAAGAAGTGTGAACAAAGCTATAAATAGTGGTTGTACAAAGGCTAATGAATATGGACAAATGTTACATAATATGCTCTTACAAACATATACAACTGATGGAATAACTGGTTTTCCTTCACCATGACATATCTGAAGGGTATGCAGTCTGAATGTGGGATTTGTGTCAGATAATTCAATGTTTGCTATCATTACTGACTTCACAGTAATCTGACATTCGATTTCCATGATCTGTAATACAGGCTGGCAAGATGATTACCAAACTGTGTGCAGTGAACAGGTATACAAACAGTACTGAAATACATACAGCAGGCTTGAAAGGACAGTATAGCAGATATCTTTGCATAGCTGTATATACAGTACAGAAAAATGTAGTTCCCTTATCTATTGCTGCAGCCCTTGAACATTGAATCCCTGACGGTCCTAGGAAAAGTAGAGGAAGACATAATGGGAACAGCACCACACATTTAACTGTACAACAAGGGTTAATACTTTTATTCATCTATATGTACACTCAAATATATGTTATCAGGAATGTTGCTAACATACTTTACATGAGCATAGCACTGCAGCTATCTGATATACCCTGAAACAACATGCATATAGTTTGACACAACTATATACACTTATGACAGAATGCATAAATATTGTAATGATGATGTTATAATGCATCCTTGGCAGCCCCACATGTGATGCAGGAGTGGCACACATATCCAGAACGTATTGGCACAAGGATGACTGGGAGCTGTCCTGTGTGTAGATATGTGGCAGAAATCCCTCTGTGGCAGTTAAAGGACCTAAACGTTGCAACTATCTGATGTACACCCCACCAACAGAACAACCTGCCACACATGAAAACTACATACAGTATTGCAGACTGACTGCAAATGTATTCTACTGATGGTCTAACACAGCCTACCTGGACGCTCCTCTTGAGTAGCAGGAGTGGCACCCACATCAAGGACATATTGGCTGTCGGTCTGCTGGGAGGTTTCCTGTGTGGCAATATTCACTAGAAATTCTTTGTGGCGCTGAAGGGTTCTTCTGATGTGGGCACACCACTGGTGTCCTCATGATCACGTGCCATGTCAGCTGCATGCCTCCTCACTGCATGTATCATGTCAATAGCTCTGTGACGCACCTGCTCATACGTGAGACTGTCTGCCCACCATGTTCAGATTTCTGACAAGACCTTCCCACAGTTCTGCATGCTCAGCAATTCTTTCCCTCCCTCTTGATAGCATGACCTCATGGTGTTGCCTGAGTGCCTCTATCATCAGCTCATTTTCGGCTTCAGATAATAGGGGTCTCCATCTCGGGGGCATATTGTTTAGTGAAAGACGAAATAATGATACCACATATAATGATCACATAAGTACAAATTGTTATACAGATTATGCAGTAAAGGAAGGCTCCCAATACTGAAAAGTGGATTACACTGTACAGATTCATCCTTGTGCAGTAAATAGCAAGTATGGTTACAAAAGTAAGTGAGTAACAAAAGCATTATATTATTTATTGCCCTAACAGATACAGGACTGTGTCCCCAACCAGAATAACATTCCAGTCTAGTTTGTTCCATAGCAGGATTTCATCTTTCCCCCCAACCCCCATAACATAACAAATACCAGGGTCAGGAACAACATTAAGCAAACAGTGTGGAAATGTTAAAGGTACTATCAAAGGATCTTTCCATGAAGCATGTGTACATGGGTAGCACACAGCATTAAACTTTATGCCTACTCTACAGCCTCTGTATTTCTCATATGTCTGATAACGAAGGCCATGTAATGAGTGTATTTCTCACAAATGCATACAGATTACTTCATATGTATTGTTATCCACATTCCAGCATTGGGATTATTTAGGTAACAAGATGAATATATACCTGATAGAGTGCAATACTCCTCTGTTGAAATATAGTAAATACAAAGAAACGTGTTTTTCGATTGTAAGCATGTACTAACTCTCACCAACATCAGTTTACCCAGCTCCTCATTTGCCTTTTTATAATGGAGTACATCAATGATTGATTGCACGTGTCCTACTCGGTGCTTCTGAGATGCTAATTACAGCACACACAGCTGAATTGCATGGTAATCAGCAATCCTGCGGAGCTAGTCCACAAGATATAAAACCATTTATGATGTCTTCACATTCACACAGACATTGCTGGCAGTAACCATACACAGAGAAGGTGGAACTTCTTCTAGGGCACATAGACCCTGGAGGAACCGAGAAAACTCTTTCAGCAGTGACTCACAGCAGAGATGAGTGCAGGAAACCCTCCCAGTGGAAAGTAAGGTATGTGTTTAAATGCTATTTGTAGTCACAGAGACATTTCACAAAGTAGCATGGGGCATGCTTGGTGAGTTACAGGCATCACCATCCAAGATCTTTAAAACATCACAGCATGGTATGCTACAAAATGGCAAAAGTGAACATTATTTCTGAGTATATATTTAGAGGAATGCTACAACTCTATCATGTATTGCATTATCCTAAAATAATATGTGCCTTACATTAGAGTCATGTACACATGACAGCAATAAATGGGGAACAGGATAGGGTCTACATTAACCATGAGGTGTACAACTCTAACTGCTAAAGCATGTTGAACAGCATGTGTATCATCTGCCACATGTGTGCTGGCAAACCTGCCAGTTAACATGAATCCCATATATGCCCCCTCCCAAATGCTCAAGGTGTGTGCCCTGTTGGATATCTCACAGGCTCACATAGGGGTGGATGCCTCGGATCCACACCCACAAAATAACTGTCAATGCTTGTTCATGCTAGTCAACATGGCTTTACTTATTTGTGATTGAATAACACATTCCTTCGTAATATCCTTAAACCTTGTAAAGACAATAGTATAGAATTGTTTGAAATTACACTCGGTACAACAGTACCGATCAGATGATTGCTGACTGACCAAGGAACACAGCTTGTTAGGACAGTGTTGTATATTTGAAAACAGGATTCATAACAGCCTGTGTAAAGAATATGTGAATTATATTCCATGTTGAAAGTTTCACTACGTGTACATCTGACGTGTAGTACTTATAAATGTACATTAACTGTTGAAGTTGCTTGTGTGCTGAATGACTGTTACTGCTTGCTTCAATGGTGTATGTGAGAACAACAGCTTTAAGGCAACCATGCATTCCTCTGAATCTACATTGCATGTTGATCTGGATTGCACACGTATGTAGGTATGTTCCCTGTGTATTAACAAACTGGACTGTATGCATCATAAATTAATTTAATTTTCTGCATGTTATCACTTCATTTTCTTATATTGAGACTGAGACTGTATGAACCTTACATAAAATACAAATGCAGCCACAGGCTATGTAACTTCTCCTGTACTGTGAGGCGTTAAGTGTCACTTACATGTTCAGAGGGTCCTGGGTTTGAATACAAGTAATGCAGCCTTGTTGTTTTGCAATGTGTCCTTGTAATAGTTACTAATGCAATGAATCCTACACATGTATATCTACATTCTTGTATTGGGAACACCTGTGATTGTAGGGGTGTCATAGCTAAGGTGCAGGGTTGTGATACTGCAGAATCCTGTCCTACTTCACATGATAAATGTTAGTAGTGTACTAGTATTTCCTGTATGATGCTTATTGTCATGATGGCTGAGACAGTTTTCATAATATTATCTCAAATATTGTGCGTTACTAACTTTGCACAAACACTTTGCTTGTGTTTGTGCAATGGTAAGCAGCACACACCATTTTCAAATGTTGCAGGTTGCAACATTCCGCATTCTCAGTACGTGTTATAACTGTAACTGGTGGGAAATCACATTCACATTGGTGTTCTTCCGCATTAAACAAGAATGACATTCAGGGTGAAGGACTGAGATTTTGTTCTCAAAAGTGGGGTGTGCAGTAGTCCAAAGTGTTTGTTGGACTCCTAGTGAATGATTATGGTCCCTGGCTGTTGCAGGAGCATTATCATGCATCAGATTACAAATCAAATGCATGGAATAGTTTGGCCCAGGATTTGTCCACCGTTACTGACATCCTCCGCACTGGTGAACAGTATCACTATCAAGACCTCAGGGTGAAGAAGAGGGATATCCTCGAACGTTGGATGGATGAATGTAGGACTGATGGCACTCCAAAGATGTGTGAGTATCACTTACAGGCACTGCTTGAATGATGAAACAGCTGCATCTGTTTCTGATTGCTGACCTTAATGTGTTTATATGTCCCCCACAACTAGTATGGAGAGAATACTAAATGTGAGAGCCTATGAGGGAAGACTAAGAAGGGTGACATGCTTCAAAAAGTACTGGTATATTACCATTAGGAGTAACTCCCGCTTATTGTGTTAAACACTTGTATCACTGTGAGTATGCAATTATCCATTGTAACACAATAGTGGATATGCATTTAGTATGTTTATGAAAATAGTCCTGTATTACAGACTAGATAGGGGGTGTCATTTGGTGAACTACATTTCCAAAGTATACAGGATGCATTTCAGTTGACATACATATCGCAATGTAAATCATTAGATATACATCAGGGACACCAACAGCATGCTGCAAACTTTTATCATTATAACAGTGAACATGTACTTATAACAATATCATAGGAAAAAGTGCTGCCATTCTGGCATATTCCAAACAGAAAGTACACTACTGTTACACTGGTCACTGCTTGTGTTTTGGATAACACACTGCAGAGATGCAAGGGCAGTTCTTTACAATAATATCTTAGGTTGTCTATAGTAACATTGAGTACTGTTACGTATTCATAATGATAGCAGTGGAGGTGCAGACCTTCCTACCAGTGCGCCAGATGACCTGCTGGTGACTATAAACAATGTACTTGCAAAATGCATATGTTCAAGATATGCAAGCATAAATGACTGCTGAGTGCTATCTGATTGTAGTATAGTGTATCTGTGTTAGTAATAGGGTACTATTCAATGTGATAAAGGGATTGATTAGCATTTGGTCTTATTATATGTGAAATGTAATATAATATAGTATATATTACTTGTAGAAAGCTTTGTATATTATCTGTGCAGTTACTAATGTTCTCCTCTTTTTTTCTCTCACCCTCACCACTTCTCTTTTTTTATCATTTTGTTTTATTATATCTTTATTATATTATGTTTATCATGTTTACCATTCTAATATATTTAATGTAACTTTGTACATTATTCTATGTTATATGTATTTAATTATTTGATTTTTATTTCACTTCATATTACTACATCACAGCAGGGTAGGACAGTTCCCCCTGGAATGCCTAAACACCCTCCACTGGACACAGCACCAAGGTCCAGCACTTCTGGGCTGCAGCCTGGCAGCACCCTCCCTGCAGCCCCTGTCCTACCTGCACCCTCAGGTAGTTCTGCCTCAGATAATAGACCTGTGGTTCCCTCTGGGGGCAGAGATGGGAGAGTGATCTTGTCACCCGAGATGAACTGCCTGGTTTGATGCATACGATTGTGCAACACAGACTTGGTGCACCACTACGCCGAGTGGAGACACTGCACTCCATGGTCATAATGAATAACATAAGGATACGCAGACATCAGACACAGTAGCCATTTGCACAGTGAGGGTGACAGTGATGACAGTCCATTGGGTGGAGACTTTATTCTCACTATCACCAAATATGACATCTATAGACTCGCTAGTCTCCTATCCCAACCCCAACCAAGGTGTTCACCCCCCCTCTTGTGTCCTTCACTGATCCTGTCCTTGTCTTGTATGGCTTGTCAGTCTGCAAATGCTTCCTCACCTTCCCAACTTGCCTGCCCCACACTTGCCTACGTTCCTCCCCAACATTCCACTCTCTCCTTTAAAAAAAAGGGCACCTGCCCCCTCCCCCCAAAAAAATCGTCCCATACATACCTCTCCATTTCATATATATGTCTACTTGACACACCTAATGTGGTCCAATTGGCTTCACAACACAAGTATGTTGTTGTTACCCCTCTCTCTGGAGGTGACAGTCCAAATACATCTTAAAATGTGTAGATGTGCCCAGTTGTTACTGTTGAATAAATGGATAACTATAGTTCTTCCCTACACCCATCCTGCACATTTCTACCTTCCTGTCACTTTCTTTTTCCCCCTACTTGCTCCTCATTTCACCACTTTCCTATCTGCCCCATTTCTTTTCTTTACAGAATTATTGTGCACTGGTGCGGGATGCACAGCATTGCCAAGCACTGGCAAAGGCATAGAGGAGCTTATTCATTTATTTTGTATCAATTTTCTACTCGGTGGTGTGCATTGACATAAATGCTTAAATGGAAAAAATATATTGCTGTTAAACATCATTCCAAACTGTCAACACATATGCAAAGGAAAAAAAAAATCAAAAAATGACATCATGCTAATTTTGAACCTGGTACCATTGGGATCGTAATGTGAGCCGATGTCCTGTTCTATTGAGCTAAACCAGGACCACACCCCAAATGATACTTAATGAAGCAACAGGTGACCACATACCAATTGACAGTTTTTGTAGATTATGCTTTACATTAGTTGATACTGTGTGGCCCTGTGTGTTAAAACAGTGATTATTTACTTTGTATTGAAGCAAAAGGTACTGGCTGCCATGTGTTTGTGTTACCAGTTGTTCATGTTCATGCAAGGTGCACACCGGCCCTCAGACACCGCATAAGACACGATAAATAGGGAAAATGTGACAGAGAATGCAGGGTGATGATTCAAATAGTTACATTGTAACAGGCCAGAAAGCATTACACATGAAACAGCATGTGTTTCCCACCAATAGCAATAATATAAAATTCAGATACATCTGAAATGATGTGTGCCACCTAGCATCACGCACACACTTTAAAGCAAATACATTGGTTTGTGCGCTGCTAACCGATGTGCACCTGTTATAAATCTGTGGGAAAAAAAAGTGTAGTTCCACCTTGAGTTCAATTATGTCACGATAATATAATTAATGTATGCATGTCCTGGATTAGGCCATCTATACTCCAGTCTAATGCCCTACACATGTCCCCACATGCAGTTTACAAGTACGAATTAAGAAAACTGCATAATAATACATTCTTACATTGTTGAGTGATAGTGTCCAATGTGCAGCATTGCACAAATGGGCTTAAATGGGAAAATACGAGAATATATATATATATATATATATATATATATATATATATATATATATCTATACACACACACACACATATTACAGCATCAAAAGTTATGTCCGACGAATGTAAACTCACCGACACAAAATTAGTGAAATCCAGACTACACAAAATAGCTGTATGCCAAAATTCATTATGTGAAATGGCAATAGTTGGCCAACATTGTGAACCTGGTTTGCTGGTGAATTAACTAAATAAACAAAACTTAAACTTAACCACCAAACACGCACTTCAAAATTAAATCATATCTACACATATCCCATCAGTGTTGTATACCTAGCATAAACAAACAATATTGTGAAATAAACCCAACATTAGTATTAAATGTGTGTATGACACATAAGGCAGTGTAAACAGATATTGCTAGATTTTCAATAACATAGCTACTGCTGTGATGAAATCCTACAAATTGTACTGCTCTTTTTCGTCCAACACTAGCTGGAAATGGTGTTGTCTTTCAATACATTTGCATTTTTAGGCGAAGGGAGACATCCTAACATCAGTTGCAATTGTAACTCATTTACTCTATTTTACTCATGAACAGCAGGAATGTGTGATATCCTTCTTCCTAGCAAGCAGCTAGTCCACCGGTGCCAGCCTTCCCTATAATTTTGCGTATGTGGTAAAGACATCTCATTTAAACATGATACATTCTAAACCGAAACTGGGAACATAGCTGGAAAACGAGAAGCAGATGATGTACATGTCTGCTGTTTTTGTGCATGTCCAAGAATATAAACTTCTGAAAAATATGTAATCAGCTCATTCCCTTGTACTGGAAATGTTTGACACAGTTCATTAAACACAGGTAGTACCTCATTCTCCTTTACAAATGACAAAGCTATTAACTTTTGTATAGATAGCTGAAATGTCACAGAAGTCCCATAAAGAGAAGATAAGCCGGCCCTCAGACACCGCATAAGCCAGGTTACTGGCTAAGGTTCTTGCCACCACTATAGTGCCTTTTTTAGGCAAACTTCAAAGGACAAAACCACCACCATAACAGGTACAAGCATGCAAAATCTGAAGGTAATGCTACTCAATGCTAGAAGTCTAAACCTCAAAATGCACTCTCTCGAGGCACTCCTAAAAATGGAGAACATCGATATCTGTGCAGTAACTGAGACCTGGTTCAAGGCTCCAGAGAGCACCCCTGCAATACCAGGCTACAACTCTTACCACACTTTTCGGCCACCAAACCAGGACCGAAACACTAAAGGTGGAGGAGTGTCAATATTCACCATGGATATTCACACCACCAGGCTAGCTGGCCAACACAAT
The DNA here is from genome assembly GCF_019279795.1 of Protopterus annectens. NCBI lineage: Eukaryota > Metazoa > Chordata > Ceratodontiformes > Protopteridae > Protopterus > Protopterus annectens. The sequence continues at coordinate 977,030,395 of NC_056743.1, forward strand.
GTGTCTGAAATTCTCCAAGTGCAACTAACACTAGGTAAGACTGCAATCCAAATTGTAGCTTGCTACAGATCCTCCACCATACCCCAAGATTCTCACTACACCTTTCTAAACATACTGGAAAATATTAAGATAGAACCAAACACCCTAATACTGGGTGATTTTAACTACCCTGCCATTAACTGGGAAAACTACTCATGTCCCAACACCTTTGCATAGCGGTTCTTGGAATTCATAAATTCCAACGCCCTGGATCAACTAATCCATAGTCCCACCAAGGGCTCCAATATCCTAGACCTGGTCATTACCAACATGGGAAATCAATGCTCCATACCTATGGTCACCCCCTCGTTAGTCAGGTCTGACCATAAGCTAATCACCCTTAACATCCACATCCCACCCCCACCCCCCAGTAAAGAAACCACCAAAAAAAACTTCTCTAAAGCCAACTTCATGCTACTCAAGTCAGAAGTGACAAACTTCATGACACCCATGCAGACGGGAACTGAAAGTTCAACTGCTGAATCTTACACTACGGCACTGTACGAGCACATCCACTCATGCATGAATCGTGCCATCCCAAATAGAATCAAAATGCTCTCATCCAAAAAAAGGAAGCCAATCTGGTGGTCCCCTGCCATAAACAAACTTTACAACAAAAGGAAGAAACTTTTGCAGAAAAGAGGAAAATCCCAGGATGCAAAAAACTCCCTTACTAGCCTCAGTAAGAAACTGAGATGCCTCATAAAATCCTCCAAAGCTAGTTACGAAAATAAAATTGCCAAAGATTCCAAAGACAACCACAAAGCATTCTATAATTATGTCAAGAATCTAAATGGCAATGCTCAGATCTGCTCTGAGCTAAAACAGAATGGCATTAAATATACTGATCCAAAGGATATTGCCAATATCCTGGCAGATCGATTCAGTGCCAACTTCACCCCACTCTCACCCCCTAAATGGCCCATCTCAATACCGGAAGATTGCCAAATTCCAGTAATAACGGCCACACAGGTACAAAATGTACTCTCTAAAGCCAAGAATAAAGCATCCATGGGACCAGATGACATCCCGGGCTGTGTACTACATGAACTACAATATGAACTGGCACCTCACCTAAGTGTCATGTTTAATCATAGCCTCACCTCAGGTTTCGTGCCCACTGAGTGGCGCAGAGCTATAGTTATCCCAATCCACAAGGGGGATCCACCTTGGATCCCGGAAACTACCGTCCCATCAGTCTGACAAGCCTTATCTGCAAGGCCATGGAGCGTATTATCATGGAACTTATAAACAAAGACATTGGCAACCTTCAAACACTGGACCCCACCCAGTTTGGGTTTGTGAAGGTTGATCTTGTCTCCTGAACCTGATTGACTTCTTTGAATCAGTCTCCAGAGCCATGGACAAGGGTAAGGTGGTCCACACAGCCTATCTAGACCTTGCCAAGGCCTTTGACACCATCCCCCCACTCTGGAATCATAGATAAACTTACTAAGTTGGGTATTAATCCCTATGTCACCCAATGGGTTGCTAAATGGCTTACTGATAGAACCCACACTGTAAAAGTAGCTGACTCCAAATCCAGCTCCAGACAAGTGACAAGTGGAGTACCTCAGGGTTCAGTCCTGGGGCGCTCTTGTTTGGCATCTACTTCTCTGAAGTACAGGTCAACACTAAGGGACTCTGGCTAACAAAGTTTGCAGATGACTGCAAACTGGGAGCCATTATTGAATCCCAAATGATGTGGATACTCTACAAAAGGGCCTTACAGAAACAGATGCTTGGTACCAGAGCCATGGGCTCAAGCTCAATGCCAAGAAATGTATTGTTATCCCTTTGGGAAAAACATGTATCCATGAATTACCATATAGGTGGCAGTACACTAAACACAGAAAGTGTGATAAGAGACTTAGGGACACAGGTGGACAGTGGTCTCACCTTCGATAACCACATCGCCACAACAGTCAGGAAATCCTTCTATGTGGCACACCTCATCACGAAGGGCTTTTCATCCAGAAAAAGGAGGTCATTGTCCCACTGTACTCATCCCTCATTAGACCCATTATAGAATACAATGCCCCATTTGGTATGTACCTCTCAAGACATCTGCAACAACTGGAAAGGCCTCAGAAATACCTCACTAAAAGAATCACAGGCCTAAAGCAGATGCCCTATGCTGACCGCCTTAAAAACTCCAGCTATACTCTGTGCATATCGTCTACTCAGAGGCGATCTCTGCTTAACATACAAGGCCATGTCAAACCCAGAGCTGTTGGACATGCTACATAAAGAAATCCCAATCCCTCAGAGCTACACGCTCAGGGATCTAAACCTTGTCATCACAATAAACAAAACATGTTGGAGGGATAGGTTCCTGACCCAGAGACTCCCCAGACTCTGGAATAGATTGCCCATACATGTCAAGCAGAGTGCCTCTTTGGACCTCTTCAAGAGGAACCTTGACGATTGGATGGGAGAAAGGAAATTCACCCCAGGGATCACGTCAGTCGCCCTGCTAGACAGGGGTCCAGGAAAGTAAATAATGTGGGAAGAAATATTCAGGGAATTGTTATGGCTAGGCTTGTATAGGCCCTAGGGCTGATAGCCTAGTACTAACCTATGAACCTATGAACCTATGAACCTATGATTGCAGGTTTTGCCATACACTTTGAGCAAAATGGAATAAGCAACCTTTGCAAGCAACATCAGAAAAGATAGCCATTATACTTTTAATTGCAGTCAACTCAAAGTCGCACAAAGTCGCACAAAAGGTATTTCACTTTAGCCATAGTCTAAACTAGACAATAAGTTAAATGCACATTCCCACATAAAGTTGTAAGACTTAAACAACGTCTTAATCATCAGACAGTAAACGAGTGACAGACATTTTCTATTATTATCATTAGACACAAGAGCATGTATGCTGTATAACCATTGGCACAAACAGCCTTTTGTTAAGAAAACTCCATCCATAAACCATATATCCGAATTGCATAAATCCTGTAAATTTTCTTTAGTAGAAAATATTAACATGTGCAGGTTGTTATGCACATCCACCATACATTCTTGGATAAACATACCCTGCTTTAATTCATAGCTGAGACTTACTATACTAAGAGGTGTACAAACTTTACTGGGTGTTAATAATTTCTTATGTCTAACACAATTAACTTGTAACATAGAATGCCTACTTAGCAATCTGAGTGTACATTCTACAGACATACTTGCTACGACATCATCAATGACTAAAACAGGGGTGTCTCTACATAACCACACAGATTCCTTTAAAGTATGACATGCTATATATTTTTCTACCTCTGCTGCGTCAGATGGATGATCATGTAATACAGATTTCAGTAGCATTTCTTCATCTGCACTATGAGACGTTATAGCTGTACCTGTACATTTGTGCCCTTATTTCAGCTGACAGTACCAATATCTCCTGTCTTTCAACACTTTTTCTAAATTATACAAATAACCATCAATAGTTAACATTTCTTTATTTGTCTGTGATCTTACTCTTCTATAACAAGTACCTACAGCTCCAGGAACTGTTATCGATGTAGCAGCTATTATAGCAGATAGGAAACTGCCATACGCAGAACTACATTAATGCAAATTTTGCCTTTTATGCTACAGCTGTAGAGAACGCAAATGGAACACTGCAGGATATGAATGCTGTATAGAACGATATAATATTATTTTTGAATGAAATGTATGATATTATTTTATGAGCACTGTATTTGCTGATTTACTTTAATATTATCTAAAACATACATAATTAAATCTAAATAACACTGTGATCACATGTTTTAAACAAGGTGATGTCAGATGCTGCAATTCGTCTGGTTTGTCCAACTATGACATTTCGATGTGAATATTTTCACAGTATAGGTACTTCGTGCTGTACAGCTTTTGCTGATTTTGTGTTAATCAGTTAGTATTCAATGTGAATAACTTTGCTAATGTAATATAGACCCTATATCCCTATCTATATATATATATATATATATATATATATATATATATATACATATATATATTAGAATATAGCTGCTTGTTAACTGACTCTGTGGCTTAACGGGTTAATGCATTGATGCAGAGGTCCAATGGTACCAGGTTCAAAATAGGGTCGCACAAATGTGTACTATAGTTTTATATATATATATATATATATATTTCCTTTTCCTGCTGCCACTTAATATTGCTCAGTGATGGTGCACAATGCGCACCACTGTGCAATGATTCTTTAAAGAAAAGAAAAAGGGGATGATAGGACATTGGTGAAATGGGGACCAAGCAGGGGGGAAAAACAAAGTGACAAGAAGGTAGGAATGTGCAGGAAGGGTGTAGAGAAGAACAATAGCTACCTATGTGTTCAACAGTAAACACTGGGCACATGTACAATTTTTAAGATGTATTTGGACTGTCACCTCTAGAGAGAGGGGTGATAACAACATAATTGAGTTGTGAAGCCAATTAGACCAAATTAGGTGTGTCAAGTAGATTCATCTGCGACATGGAGAGTTATGTAGGGGGATGATACTTTTTCTAGGGAAAGGTGCCCCTTTTAAAAGGAGAGAATGAAATATTGGGGGAGGGATATAGGCAAGTCTGGGGAGGAAATTTGGGAAGGTGAGGAAGTATTTGCAGACAGACAAGACATACAAGACAAAGACAGGGTCGGTGAAAGACACAAGAGGGGGTGAACACCTTGGTTGGGGTGGGGGTGGGGAAACTGAGATCCCCTGGACATCAGCATGGTCACAGTGTAACTCAAGTACTCACCCATTGGACTATCAGCACTGTTCCAACACTGCGTCACTGGTTGCTGTCACTGACATCTGGTCTATGGCCTATCTGCTGTACAAGGATAGACAGCATGTTCTCCGTCTGACATAGGTGTGTGCCCACAGTCTGCTGCACAGTCCTATGCACAAAATCTGCCAACTCTGCATGGGTGATGCAAGCACCCTCCCCGCCTCTGCTCCTATGGGGAAACACGCACCTGGCCCATAGGGCAGATCTACCTGAGGGTCCAGGTAGGGCAGGGGCAGCAGGGGCATGCCACCAGATGGCAGCCCAGAAGTGCTGGGCCTTGGTGCTGCAACTGGTGGAGCGAGCATAGGTAGATCACCAGGAACTGGCCTACCCTGCTGTGCTGTAGTATTAATATCAAAAAACAAAATGAAAACAACATTAAACAAAATAAAACAAAAATTTTACAGAAAGAAAAAAATAACAAAACATTATAATAAAGTTAAATAATATGCCTCTTTTTCTTTCTCTTTTTCTTCCCAAGCATGACAAATCACTTATATACATATGTACATACTCATAATGTGATGTCTATTGTACACGTTTATCTAAGACATTTTATATTTATCTTTTTGTAACTTTTATGTTTGACACTTAGAGCTTGCTTGCAGACAAGCTTTTTTCTTTTGCAGTGTATATAAACTTTATGTTTTTGTGTAAGTCATATTACCTGTAACTGTAACTCAAACTTGTAATTTTGCTTAACTGGAGCTTTTTTCCCCAGGCCTTCAGTGAAAAAGGACCTGTGTCCAGTTGGACTTTCCCGGTAAACAAATGTTAAATAAATAAATAAAATGTGACAGCAGGCCAGGCCTTGATGTCTGCACTTGAAATGCTATAATGATCATTACATAACAGTACTATATTTCTATTGATGTAAAACTAACACAATAGTTTAATCTGATGGTTATATTTGGGGTGTGTGGTATTACAAGCCACAAGCAGTGTCCACTGTAATACTGTACATTTGCTTTTGAATACAACATAATGCAAACTCTCTTTCATTTAACACTTTTATAGACTCATGGGCACTGTTATCTGGGAATGTACGACTGTTGCTCTGCATTTTAGACCACACCTGCCCACCTTTTAGAGCAGGATATCTGGAAATATCATTACATATTTGGGTGTACAAGTTTTAGAGCAGGATAGCTGAAAATATCATTACATATTTGGGTGTACAAGGAACCTTAATTAGGCACATACTGCAAATGTTGCTATTACACACATGGATAGTTGCATAGGATTTGTGTTAACATAACTTATCGACACTCATTTACTGACGTCTTCATAAGTACTTGCCAGACAACCATGAACACTACAATGACCAGGGCAAAGTAATGATTCTTAAATCTGAATTTTCAGCAGATATAGGCATTATTGAAAAGTACTGTACAGATATGCATTTTCCAAAATAATAACAAAGTATGATATAGCTTCTAATCCATCCATAACTGTTAAGGCTGCAATAAGATTGCTTTATGTAATTATTCTTACTTACCACATGCTTGTCTCATTCCTCTCCAGTCACCTAGTGTGTGACCTCACATTCGGCCCTCTCTTCCGCAGCTGTGTAAAAAGGGAAAAGAAAAAGCAGTTATGAATACCAGTGTTTACCTTAGCCAGCTTGAGTATTTTCAGTTAATACATGTACACCATACTTACACATCACTCGGGTGTTCCCTGCCTGGCAATCCCTGATCCACTGATCAAGGGTATCCCTCTTTCTCCTACAGATGTCATCATAGTGGTGAAGACACTGTTCTCTGGTATGGGGATGCCAGTCACACTGGTAAGTCCCTTGCCAAACTATTCCAAATCCAGCCCAACAAAAAGGTGAAGCAATAAAGCTCTGAGAGGACAAACTTGGATCAAAAGTTTAATACATAGACACCATTAACACTCACAAAAATACGTTTTCATTTGACATACACTTCATTAGATGCAGGCTTGAATTAAACTCCTTCTATATATACTATTTCTCTTACATATCAACCAATGAAAAGTGAACCAATTAATGAATTAATTATTACAACCTAAGCTGAAAAACATATGTATACCTGGTATTTAGGAACCAAAACTGGTTATAGATTATTAATTTTGCCAAACTATCCCAGGCTTTCACTTTGTATTGGGTGTCAGTATAGCCCCCCTGCAATAGCCATGATCCCTAACCAGGAACCCAATAAAAACCTTGGACTCCTGGACACCCCGGTGCTGTGCTCTAAAATGCACACCTTCACCTGCTACAGCCATTGCTGCACAAGTCAAACCTCAATGTATAAAGTGCAATTCCTGGTATTTCCCCTTTAAATACCATGGTTTCCTGCCACTTGTGCTTACTGAGACCGTGCACTGTGTACAGTTTGGTACATTTGATAATGGTGTGCGCCACTTACTATCACACAAACCACACAGTATATACATATGTATAAAAACAACCTCATATTTGTGCGATGCTAAGTGCCACACACCTTTAAAAAATGGCAAAAACCATCACCAAGACACTTCCATGGTCATTCCATTCCATTACCAGGTTATTTGGATATGCTGCAATTTCAAACCATCATATTGAAAAAATATGCAGTCCCTGGATTAGAACCCAGGACCATCTGCACTTTAGTCCAAACTTAACCCATGTCACCACCAAGGTAGTAACATCATCAGCATTGTTTCAGTAGGTGCTATGCCTTCCAATGTATCAACATAGTGCAGCTTCATTTAGCAGTTTGCTCGTCACACAGCATTATGTAGTCATATTTAGTGAAAGCATCCTATTTCTATTTTTAGATGTCTGGGTCATGTCTGCTACCTGGGTGGCCCCTCTGTGCAAACCTGATAAGCATCTGCATGCTGGATGAATAAAAAAAGAAGCAAACATAAAAGATGGAATAAGATTTGTGGATTTCAGATAGTCATTCAGGATGGGTGGATTGACTGCATATTCCTCTGGTGGCGTGTGATGCAGGCGGACCATTGAGGCTTACACAGATTCATTATCTGTACTGTTCTGCAGAGTTTCACAGCCAATGCTACTTTTACGCACCATGCAACCTTATTTAGGTGCAATGTGCATCATAAATATGCAGTACATTCTACCAATGACACTTCGCAGCCATCTACATGAATACATTCTATGTAGGCTCTACCCAGAGCCTACACAGAGTTTATTGAATCCAGATGAATGAATATTTATGAGGCTGGTGAGGACATCTCCATGAATATTCATTACATATTTGTACACGTCACCGGGTGTTGGGTAGTGGGTGAGTTTTGGGTGGGTCTTGCTAATGCACATCTGTGTGGGGCACTACAATACAATAACACGCACATTTTAATTGATTGAGAGTCATCTAAGAATCCAAGTCTAATCAGTGTAGGCTACTGAAAGATAAACAGAGAGGGGTTCATGGAGGCTTATAGCATTTTGTTGCTTTTTATTATACACCATATGTAGCTTATAGTAGTAGTAAAGAAGGGAGAAGGCCTGTATGAAGATCTGCAGAATATAGGAGAGACAGAAGAAGGTATTAGCTGTGGATAGTTTGGCATTAGGTAAGAAAAATGTTCTTAATATGTATTGTGTCAATGTGAGGTAGTGCCAGCTATGCCAGAGAGAGTAGGGCAGTGCATGTGTAACATATGTCAGCATACCTAGCTGGAGTTTTATAAAGAACTATATGTCATTTTTATAAAACAACGGGAATTGAGATCTTTAAAAAGGGTAGGGCAAACTACCTAGGAAAAAATGGGAATTGTGGGAACAATACATACAAGGGAGGAATGAGGCCTAAAAGGTGGCAGGACTTAAATGAGCTATGTAATGTTTGACTGAGAAATATTAGATAGATTATAAGTGATGTATAATGTTTGCAACTAGGAATGTGTTAGTATTGTTTGTGATGTAAAATGCTTGTGACTAAAATTGTGTCGGTGTGGTTTGATTTCATTTATATAAATATATGATTGCATATGCAGTAAGTGATGGTTTAATGAATATGTTTCTTGTTAAAAAATCAGGAATTTAATAATTTATGTAATATTGCTTAGGTTATATGATATATAGCAATATATGCAAAGTATAATGTTTATTATATAAATATGGTTTGATTACTTTTATATGAATGTAAATTGTGTGCTAATTCAATAAAGGTGTTTGAAAGAAATGATTTGTACAGGTGCTTTTACTGAAAATGTATTTGTAAAGCTGCTTGTGTTAAAAATGTACCAACAGTAAGTCCTGCTGGACAGAAAAGAAATACACTTGTATGTCAGACTGTATTGTAACTGTTGAAATTAACATAGTGTAACAGAGGATACTGGAACAGAAGAGGTTAACCTCAATCCAGCTAGCTTTGAAAAATAGTCTAAAATTAAATTACCTGGTTTAGGCCATAAAGATTGTATCTTACAGTTCTGATTATAGCCAGAGACAAAATACCTGTGAAAACCAGGACTGTGAATCCTAGTATATTGTCCTTAGGGGTGACTAATTGCTACATACTATAACACATCTTAGCAAAGCTCTATATGTGTGTGTGTGTGTGTGTGTGTGTGTGTGTGTGTGTGTGTGTTTGTGTGTGTGTGGTAACACCTATGTGCAAGATTCTAGCTCATTTTCTAGTTAAGGGGGTAATGCGGGAACTTGAAGTCAGATAACCAAATGTATGTGATGTCATTTTGTAATCCAGCACTGAAATGTCTTAATACTAGATGAGACAGTGAAACCTGACAAAGAAGGACCACACACCCACATCATCTTTTTAGATAAGTCTGGAAAATATAGTGAGATTAGTTAAGTATTGTTTTTCTGTATATGTGTAAACCTTTCCACCTGTGTTATTTTTAATATTTCCTGTGATTGAAACTTTGGTGTTCATTGTAAATTTATTGTAAATAGATATTTAGTATTTTCATGTTCTATGTACTAATGCAAACAATTCACACTACGCTACATCAATTCCACTACAATGCCTAACTGGAAAACTACAAACAAAATAATAAAAATTGCTCCCATCCAACCTCAGCCTCAATATACCAACTGACTACACTTACATACTGCTACTCTAATAATCCTAACGTTAGCTGCACATATCTCCTCTTACCACACCAAGCTAGAAGAACCTATCCCATCCCATTCCCATTCTACCTCTTCCCTCTACCCACAAACACTTAAACCTACCAACATTATTATATCTTCCTCTATTCTTAACACTACAACCTTTCATCATACACACTACTTTCTACCCCCTCACCCCAACATCCCTAGAATTTCTCAGAAATATGATAGGTACATAGTTCAAATCTTAAAGACTTTAGTTACTATAGAATCCAAACTAATACTCTTTGGGGACATTCAACCAATCCCTGGCCCAAACTTTAATCTAAACTGGACAACTCCTCAAAATACCAACCACTCCCAACCAACAAATCCCCCTAGAAACAAAGCTGATATCTTACTATTAAACATTAATATTAGAAATATCACTAACAAAGTCCATGAGCTGCAAGCCAACCTCTCTCTATACTCACCTCATATCACACTAATTACCGAAACATGCCTTAAACCCAGTGTTACCAATAATGAGATTCTCCCTCCAGGGTATAATATCATACGTCTATACAGAATAGGCAAAATAGGTGGCTATGTAGCCTTATTCTTTAAAATCACCTTTTCCTAGAACCCTTAGATCAAATCACCCCCAACTTCGACAATGCTGAAGTGATATTTACCAAGCTTATCATTAGCTCAAAAAAGCATATAAACATAATTGAATCTATATCCCACCTGGGGCAACATCCACACATTAAAAAACATATTGAACTGGACCACAAAATTACTGCCCCAAGAATCAATAATCATGGATGATTTTTAATATTTCTGGTCAAATTTCAATTCCCCCAAATCCCACTAATCATGTCAACCTTTGTGGATTCACCCAACTCATACAAACTCCCACTAGGACTGACAAGTCATCCAATAAGCACTCCATTCCCGACTGGGTGTTTGCAAATAAACTAATGCACTCCCCTCACTCTGTGTCACCCTGACAGCTTCAGTGACCATCTCCCAACTTATCTACTTGGACAATGAATTAACCCAACTAAGCAAACTATTTATCAACAAATTAGGAACAAAAAAACACCTTAACCCCATCTACTTCACAAACATCCTCAAACACTGTAACTGAACGCCACTTAAACTATTTCCCCTGGAAGATGCTGTAGAATATTTTAATACTACCTTCCTTTTTATCTTAAACACACGGGCTCCTCCCAGGACTATAAGAGTTAAATCTAACTTTGCCCCATGGCTAAACAAACAATCTAGGTCACTGCTAAAAGCAAGAGATAAAGCCTGGAAACATTAGTACAAAATTAAGACCAAATTCCATAGCAAAATTACTGAGAACTTACAAACAAAGCAAAGAAATAAATTAAACAGGACAAAATAAATTATTACTCTGAGATCCAAACTAAACACCGAAATAACCCACAAAAATTTTGGTCAACAATAAACAACATACTCCTACTTGGCAATCCCAGCACCCTCCCCACTACTAATAATAACTCAGACAACATTGCTACCCAATTCAATAAATACTTTACCAGAACTATTTTATCCCTCTCTAACAATCAAACCTCCACTCCTACACCAAGAAAAATACAATACCATGTTCTCCCTACTACCTGATTCAACTGAGACAATAAAAAAAAAACTTCTTAAAAAATTAAAGCCCACTACACTAGCTGCAGACAACTTAGCAGCAGAGTTTTTTAAGACTAGCTGCTGAGGGAATTGCCTACCCAGTATCCATTCTTATCAACAGATCCATATTGGAACACCAAGTCCCTACCATTTGGAAAACTTCCCACATTATTCAACTTCATAAAGGAGGCAATTCAACTGATCTAACTACTGACCAACTGCAATCTTATCCCCTCTGTCTAAGATACTAGAGAGAATGGTACATAAGAAAAGCATGGACTACCTGCATACTAACAAGCTACTAACCAATACTCAGCATGGTTTCTGCCCATACTACAGTACTACCACTGCACTAATGTCATTTACTAACACTGTCAACCTTCACAGAAACAAATGTAAATACGTATCCCCTATCTTTCTGGACTTATCAAAAGCCTTTGATATGGTGTCACGCAATAAACTTCTAAATGTCCTCTTTGAGCTGAATCTATGTCAGTGTATTCTTGCCTGGTTCCAGGACTACTTAACTGGATGCCAACAAGCAATACTGTGGCAACAAAACCTATCACCTCTCCTTCCTGTAACCCTATGAGTCCCCCAATGCTCTCTATTAGGTCCCTACTCTTCTCAATATTTACAAACAACCTTCATACCTCAGCCCCACATGCCTCAGTCATTCAGTATGCAGATGATTTTATACTGATATGTGTGGCTACTATTCTACAAGCACTACAAACACTAACACAAGAGTCTTTCCTAGTAGTAGAAACTTGGCTAACAAACTCCCATCTAATTCTGAACCCCTGCATAAAAACAGACATGCTATTCCATCCAACTAAAACTACTGTACCCCTCCCAAATTCAACATTGTACCAACAAACAATATTATCATCTCACCCTCACCTCACACTAAACCTCTGTGAGATGAAATCGAAAGCAACAAGAGATTGGACTTCCACATATCCCAAACCATAAAAAGGTACGCAAAAACGTTGTACATGGTACAGGAACAAGCAGTATCTTACAAAAAAACACAAAAAATACTATTTCCCAATCCTATCTGATCTCAACTCTGCTCTATACATCACTCATATTCATTAACTTAAGAAAATCCAAGTTAGCAAAACTAGACTCCTGTTATAACAGAATTGACAGGTATGCAGCAAACTCACCCCTAAGGTCAAACCACTGTACAGTTCTCAAAAAACTAAATTGGTTAGAAATCCTCTGATTCCTATTCTTTAACAAACTAACCATGGCCCAAAGAAATCTTCAATCAACCAGAGAAAACACCTGCCCTGCAAAACCTGCTACAGCCATACTCCAGTGCATCCCAAACCATAAAAAAGTGCACAAAAAACTTTGTACATGGTACAGGAATAAGCAATATCTTACAAAAAATACTATTTCCCAATCCTATCTGATCAAACTCAATTGGTTAGAAATCCTCTGACTCCTATTCTTTAACAAACTAACCATGGCCCAAAAAAATCTTCAATCAACCAGAGAAAACACATGCCCTGCAAAACCTGCTACAGCCATACTCCAGTGCCAGAGCTCTATGTTGTAGCAACAAACCCCTTATAAAGATAACCGCAGCCAACACGTTTGCTGGAGAATCCCTCTTCTCAAATTACATAGACAAAATCTGGAATGCACTATCTCCCAACATAACATCCATCACAGCCTTGACTCAATTTAAAAAATGCTAAAAACTCACTTATCCAACAAGTGGCTATGCCCATGCACTGCTCCCAATTAAACTCTTTCAGCTGATTCTATTACTTCTTCTAGACTGACTTTAATGCTCTATATACACATAGCTTCTTAAAGCTCAGAGGAAGTACAATTTGTTTATAAAAACCCATGTATGGGTTTTCTTTCCAATTCTATAGAAGTTATTTAGTGTGTGTGTGTGTGTGTGTGTGTGTGTGTGTGTGTGTGTGTGTGTGTGTGTGTGTGTGTGTGTGTGTGTGCGTGTGCGTGCACGTGTGTGCATGTGCATGTGTGTGTGTGTGAAAATCAAATCTCAAAGAATATGTGTGTCAGCAACTTGGAGCAGGGACACAGAGCACTGGTTTCACAGAGAAGGCGGTGGAGGACCTGGCTTGGAACACACGGCTGAGGACTCAACTCTACAGCTGTGTCAGTGGGGAGTCTTATTTAGGTTTTGGAGAGAGAAACAGGAAATCCCAGCCCCAGGACTGTGTGCTCTCCTTGTGTGCTGTTAAGGGAAATTGTGCTTGGTGCAGAGAGCTTCATCTGTAAATACTGTTTATATCTACTTTTGTTCCAAGTGAATGTCCCTCACCTGTGTCAGTGGTGAGGATTGAGGATCCTTGATTACTGGCCCAGAGGAGGGGCATCACATATTGGTGGGATCTTAATTGAACTTCTATAGCCTGTAGGCAGTTGTCACTGAAGGTGTGTGCAGTGTCAGCAGCCACAAGCTAAACATACAGAGTTTCATTTTCATGACAATTTTATTTATTTATTTTTTTGTTAGTTTAGTCAGGGAAAGCAGACAAAAATGTCAGCCGAAGATTATGGCAAGCTGACAAAGAACCTGTTGCCCAATGTGTGTGAAACCAAAGGACTGGTGCATGCCAACTTGACTAAAGAGGAAATCATTTCAGACCTAGTCACAGCTGTAGCTCAGATCAGCAACCAGAAGGACAACCAGTCTGGTGATGGGGATGTGCAGCCCTCAGAAACAGGACAGTTCATCTTTTCCTCAGAGGACTTAAAATCCATCTGGAGTTAAAGAGACTTGAACAGGAGGCCAAACATTTAGAATTAGAATCAGCAGAGAGACTGCAGCATTTGTAGGTTGAAGAAAATGAGAAGCAATGTCAACATGACAGGGAAATGCTGACTCTTCGTCAGGGTCAGGAAGCTAATGTGGAAGGGAATAGCTGAACCCCAGAAGCAATAAAGGTCAGAACATTTCTTTCACAGTTTACAAAGGGTGATCATTTTGATAGTTTTATTCATATATTTGAAAGGGTATGTAAACAGTATAATGATGACCAAGGGCTCTGGGTACAGTTCCTGACCACCTTACTCAATGGTAAACCTGTAACTGCTGTTGCTAAATTGTCTGATACTGATTGTTTAAACTTATGATAAAGTTAAACAATGTTTATTGGAATGTTTTAAGTTAACACCTGAAGCTTACAGAAAAAGTTTCATGATCATAGATGTAAGGCAGGTGAAAGTCTATGGGATTATATTTCTAAGCTAAGCACTTATTTTCATAGGTGGGTGAGTGGGTGTCAGGTCAATACTTTTTTAAAACTGGCAGACTTTTTGATGAGGGAACAAACCCACACTTTGCCCGAGGACCTGGGAATCTGGTTGGCAGACCAGGAGTGTAACTCTGTAGATGAGCTAGGGAGACAAGATGACCTCTACTTAGAAAGTAGGGCACCGCTGCACAAGAAGTGGATACCCAATGCTGCAGATGGATATAAAGGAACCCATGATGGGCAGCCTAAATTACCCAGAGTTCACTAGTAACAGGGGAAGCCAATAGTTCAGGCACAAGACCAGGATCAAGGTTTAGATGTTTTAAATGTAACCAGAGGGGGCATGTAGTGTACTAATGTCCATTGAAACAAGGTGGGAACAAAAGGTGGGGTGCCAGCAAGTGGGAATAACAGTATGCCACTGGTAAATTGTCTGGAGACAACAGGGGTACCAAACTATCACTGGAGATTATATCCTATCTTAGTGGAAAGAAAACAGGCCACTGTTAAGAGAGACACAGCCTCTGACATAACCATTGTGAATCCTGCAGTGGTTAAAGAGGAGCAGTACTTGCTTGGGCAGTCCACTCCAGTGAGAGCTTTAGGAAGGACCCCATTCTAACTACCTTTGGCCAAGGTTGACTTTGCCTGGGAGAGTGGAAAAGGAAGCAAGCAGGTAGGTGTATCTGAGGATATCCCTGCAGATGTCTTGATATACAGCCTACTGTCTGCCACTTCTATCCATACCTTATGGCATTCCTTTTGCAGCTCATATGGCATAAAACATTCCAAGAGATGTATTATGCAGAACATTTATTGGCCTGGGATTGCAAGGGATGTAACAAGGTACTGCAGGAGCTGTTAGCAGTGCCAAACAGTAGGCAAGGCAGGGGACAAGGTCAAAGCTCCTTTGATGCCTTTGCCTGTGATTGAGGAGCCATTTCAGAGGGTAGCTATGGATATTGTGGGGCCTCTGAGCACCCCAACTTCCACAGGGAAGAAGTATATCCTGGTGGTAGTAGATTATGCTACTAGATAGCCTGAGATGGTTGCTCTGTCCTTCATCAAGGTAGAGAAGGTGGCAAATGCTTTGTTAGAGATTTTCAGCAGGGTAGGTTACCTGAGATTAATACTGACAGAGGTGCCAATTTCATGTCAGACCTACTGGCTTATCTGTGTGAGTGCTGTGGGGTGAAGCACCTAAAGACCACCCCCTATCACCCTCAGACCGATTGGTCTTGTGGAAAGATTAAACTCTACATTAAAGACCATGCTACAGGCATTTTCAGACCAGTTTAAGAGAGAGTTGGACAAATATTTGCCCTATCCACTGTTTGCATACAAAGAGGTACCCCAGGAATCCACAGGTGTTCCACCCTTTGAGTTGCCATATGGGCATAGAGTGAGGGGGCCTTTAGATTTGATTTGGGATGAGTGGGAGGATGAGTGTGAATCCCACAAGGAGTCTGTTGTGGCATATGTTCTAAACCTCATGACAAGACTTAGGGAGCTCATGGGCTTGGCCCAGGAGAACGTGGCAGGAGCCCAACAGCAGAAAAAGGGCTGGTATGACAGGAATGCTTAAGCCCAAGATTATGCAACATGGTAGAACTGCTAGACAGGAGGCAGGGGCACAAATTGTACCATGTTAACATGATGAAGCCTTACCATGATAGGGAGGCCCTGGTGCTAAGTATTTGCAGTGGATGGCAGGAGGAGTCTGAGGGGGGATTTGGTGATTGATCTCCTCAGTGAGGCTCAGACTGACACCTCAGTGGAAGGGTTAGCAATGTCCCAGTGGCTATCCCCTACCCAGGTTTGAGAAATCCGAGCAGTGTTACAGGTGTTTGGGGACATGTTCACTGGGAAACCTGGGTACACCAACCGGTGCAGCACCATGTGGATATGGGACCCCAAAGGCCTATCAAGCAGACCCCTGAGGGAAGAGATTCAGGAAATGTTGGAAATGGGGGGTTTCCAGGAGTCCAGTAGTCCCTGGGTCTCCCTAGTGGTGCTGGTACCAAAGAAACATGGCATCACTAGGCTTTGTGTGGACTACAGAAAACTAAATAGTTACACAGAGTCAGATGCTTACCCCATGCCTAGGACAGATGAAACCTTAGAGCAGCTGGGTGGGGCTATGTATCTGACCACTATTGATCTGACTAAGGGCGACTGGCAGGTGGCCTTGAATCCCACTGCTAGAGAGAGGTCAGCCTTTGTGACTCCTTTAAGATTATACAAGTTCACAAAGATGACCATTGGGGGGAAAAATGCCCCAGCAATCTTCCAGTGGCTGATAGATCATATTCTAGTAGGAGCACAAGATTATGCCATTGCTTACCTGAATGATATTGCCATCTGCAGCCATTCCTGGCATGAGCACCTTCAGCATGTTAGGGAGGTCCTGGGCAGACAGCAAAGGGCAGGGTTGACCATTAAGCTCAGTAAGTGTCACGTGGGTATGGTAGAGGTCTCCTACCTGGGACATAGAGTGTGGAGTGGTAAGATCAGTCCAGAACCTGCCAAAGTGGAAGCTATTCAGGCGTGGCCTGCCCCTGTTACCAAAAAGCAGGTGAGGGCATTTTTGGGGACAGCAGGGTACTATAGAAAGTTTGTTCCTAATTATAGTACAATAGCTGCTTCTTTCACAGACCTGATGAGGAAAAGCAGGCCAAATAAGATAGTGTGAATCCAAGCCTGCTAACAGGCATTCTGAAAGATTAAAGGGGCTTTGGGAAGACACCCTGTGTTTGCCAGTCCAGAATACAGTAAATAATTTGTTGTGCAGGTGGATGCTTCAAATCTTGGGGTGGGACTGTACTCAGCCAGGTTTCCTCGAGGGAGAAGAGCACCCAGTTTTATATCTCAGCTGTAGACCCCAACCTAGGGAGGAATGTTATGCAGCAGTAGAAAAAGAATGCCTAAGCATAGTATGGGCACTGCAGAAACTTCAACCATATCTTCTGTATGGAAGGAACTTCATTGTAGTTACAGACTGCAATCCATTAACATGGCTACATTGAGCCAGCCCACAAAATACCAAGTTAATAAGGTGGAGCCTAGGGTTACAGGCATATGATATGACAGTGCAGCTGATGATGTGAGGTATTGCCAGCTATGCTAAGAGAAGTAGGGCAGTGGATGTGTAACATATTCCAGCATCGCTAGCTGAAGTTTTGTAAAAAATTATATGTCATTTGTATATCAAACTGATTTGTACAGGTGCTTGTGTTGAAACTGTATTTGTAAAGCTGCTAGTGTTAAAAATGAACCAACAATGAGTCCTGCTGGACAGAAAAGAAATACACCTGTATGTCAGTCTGTATTGTAATTGTTGAATATGTTGTAACAGAGGATACTGGAAGAGAAGAGGCTACTCTCAGCCCATATAACTTTGAATAATAGTCTGAAATTAAATTACCTGGTTTAGACCGAAAAGATAGCATCTTACAGTTCTGACTGCAGCCAGACACAAGATGCATGTGAAAACCAGGACTAGGTACCATGTCTTGATATAGGAATCTTACTGTATTTTCCTTATGGGTGAACTAATTGCTACCCTGGAAAGATGGAATTTTCTGAAATAGTTTTATAGCTTCCAGATGTTATAACACATCTTAGCAAAGCTTTATATATATGTATGGTAAGACATATGTGCAAGATTCTGGCTCAGTTTCTAGTAAAGGGTGTAGTGTGGGAACTAGAAGTCAAGTGATCAGATGTATGTGAAGTCATTCTGTAATCCAACACTGAAATGATGTTTTAATACTAGATGAGACAGAAGTCTCAGGGCACTCTCTTTTTGAAACCTGATAAAGAAGTATCACTCACTCACTTCATCTTGCCTTGCTTTAGTAAGTAACCAGAGAACAGTAATTCTTTAGATCAGTCAGGAAAATATAGTGTGATTAGTTAAGTACTCATTTTCTGTATCTGTGTGAATCTATCCATATTATTTTTAATATTTCTTGTGATTGAAACCGTGGTGTTTATTATAAATAGACATTTAGTATTTTCATGTTCTTTTATTATTTATTATTAAATATATTTAAACTTTTCTTTGCGGCTGATCTTTTACAATAATATTTTAAACTTTGAGAGTACTTAGATTTATTTGGTGACATGCTCCTGAAAGCCTTGTTGTTTGGTCAACATTACTATTGGTATTAGTATTAATTTCACTCAGTATACCTGGGCATCCCTGTAAGAGCCTTGAAGTAGATGGCTGGTGGCAGTGAATCTACCTTACAGTTTGGACAGAGGGGGGGGGGCATAGCTGGTAGATCTCTGCCAGCCTTTTCCAGGTGTGTGTGTGTGTGTGTGTGTGTGTGTGTGTGTGTGTGTGTGTGTGTGTGTGTGTGTGTGTGTAAATAAAATCTCAAAGAGTGTGTTGGTGCAGAGAGCTGCACATGGAAATACTCTGTGTGTCTATTTTGATTCCAAGTGAACGTCCGTTAATGGCGTCAGTGGTGAGGATTAAGGCTCCTTGATTACTGGCCTAGAGAAGGGACGTCACACCACCATCTTCAGAAATGTGCTTTCTTTATACCACCCAGGTTATAAACAAGCTTGGGAATCTGTCCCAAAGTTGAATCAGATGAAAATAGACAATACTGGATAGGAACATTATGTACTTACAGTAATGATAAATCTGTTTTGTCTGATTTTCACCCGGTTCAACATCCCTTTCTCCTTTCTACTTCCAAATTTTTATTGACAGCTTCTAGTGACTGGATGGTCCTTACCTGAGACCATGTCTTCTGTTTTCAGTCCCTTTGAGCTATTTCCTTATTTCTCTATATCTGTGTATATGTATGTATGTATGTATATATATATATATATATATATATATATATATATATATATATATATATATATATATATATATATATATATATATATATATATATATATATATGTATATATATATATATATATATATATATAATACTGTATTTCTTTCTAAATAAGACCTAACCAGAGAGTAAGGCCTAGCATGGTTTTTCCAAGGTGTTCATGATATAAGCCCTACCCCAAAAATAAGTCCCAGTTAATATTGTCAACAATACACACCGGACATGTTGAATTATAAAATAATATTATTGACACCCATTGACTGAGGTTATCGTACTCTGTTCACCTTTTTTGGACCATTCGACAACCAAATTCTTCTCTTTGCAGAAAGTCATAAGACTCTTTCACTGGGACTCCTCCAGAATTATTAATGTAACCCTAATCATCACTCACACTTGACGGTTGAGATCCTTGGCCCATATACCCACACAGGTGTACTTTAATCAGTTAAAGTACAGACAATGCGCGGGAAGCGCATGTTCATGGTAATGAGCAGCTGTGATAGTGTCTTCTCTTCATAACCGGCGCCATTTTGTGTTGCCACTCCAGTCGCGTAAGTCTTCAATTAATCCCCCCCAGACAAGATGAGTGCAAAAAGAAAGAGCTATTCCATTGAGTGCAAGAAAGGAATCGTGGAGAACTCCCGGGGAAAGAACCTGACGGCTTTCTGTAAGAGAAGAAGTTAGATCTCCAAATGGTCCGAAAATGGCGAGCAGCGTACGTTAACCTCAGTCAACAGGCCAATGAGGGAAACGCTAAGAAGTGTAAGTGTGGATCAGGTCGGCAACCATTATTTCCTGAGCTTGAAGACATAATCTGTGAGTGGATTGCTAACAGGAGAGCAAGGCTTTGGTTGTGCGCTGGGCTGATATTCAAGCATTTGTCCTTGCAATAGCACCACAGTTAGAAATATCCCCAGAAGAATTCAAAGCATCACAACATTGACTGGATGGCTTTCTTCAGTGATATGAACTGTCTCTAAGAAGATCAACAACACTGTTCAAGCTGGAAGATAGTGAAGTTATTAAACATGCACTTGTGATCAAGTCCTTTGTTGATGGCATTGACTTTTCTAAATACCAACTCTCCAACATGGATGAAACTGCAGTGTTTATGGGCCAAGGATCTCAAACAACAATTGATCAGAGGGGTGCCTCGTCAATCTCCAATCCCTCCACTGGTTACTAGAGTGCACGTGTTACCTGTATTTTGGCAATTCGTCTAGATGGAAAGAAAACTCCACCTCTGATCATTAGTAAGGGCAAGAAAGATAAGATTGAATGTGTTTCAGGCATTTACATTCTTGAAACTGAAAAAACCTGGTGCACACAAGCAGTTATAAGGAAATGGGTCAATGTAATGCTGCCACTTGTTTTGTGAGGTGGCGAAAGAGGTCTGCTCATCTGGGATTCAGCCAGCACTCACCGTGCTAATAAAAACAAAGAAATTCGTAGCACAGAGGAGAATAGATCAAATAATGATTCCCACAGGAATGATTGCCTAGCTCCAGACTCTTGACATCGCAATAAACAAGCCATTCAAGGACCATTTGAGCATGGCACTCAATGACTACATTGAA